>NC_041387.1:616762213-616850927 GCF_002162155.2 Triticum dicoccoides | reverse complement strand
TGTCGCCGTCGTCGCCGGCCACGCCCCTGCCCCGGCCCGCCGGTCGTCGCCGACGCCCTCGCCGCCGCCGCCGTCACCCTCGCCGGCCACCCCCGTTGTGAGCCGCCGCCGTTGAGGCTCTGTGTTTAGTGCTTTTTTTTCATACATACATGTGTATTTTTTTGTTCATTGCATTTTTTTCATATATATAATTAATGTATATATGTATGTGGTAGCTATATGATGAATGGATGTGGCTATATGTATGTGTGAATATAATGTTCATATCATTTTTTTTGTTTATATATGTTTTTTAATATATGTATTAATTTTTTATTTAGGTTGTTAGTAGATATCGATTTTAGGTTATTGCATTTTAATTAGGTTAGTGTAGAGGAAAAAGTAAAATAAGGAAAAGGAAGAAAAGAGGAAGAAGGAAGAAGAAGAAGAAGAAAAAGAATGAGAGGAAAAAGGAAAATAAGAAGAGGAAGAAAAGAGAAGAAGAGGAGAGGAAAAGAAGAGGAGAAATAAATAAGAAGAAGAAAAAAGAAGAAAAAGAAGAGGAGAGGAAGAAAAAATAGGAAAAAATCTATTTTTTCTTCTTGTCCTCTATTCCTTTCTTCTTCTTCATCGTTCTCTTCCTTCTTCCTCTTTTCTTCCTTTTCCTTAATTATTTTCCTTTCTCGAGGGAGAAGAAGAAAAAGAAGAGGAGAAGAAGAAAGAAAGGAATAGAAGAGAAATAAATAAGAAGAACAAAAAATAAGAAAAGGAAGAGGAGAAGAAGAAAGGAATAGAGGAGAAGAAGAAAAAATAGAAAAATTCTATTTTTTCTTCTTCTCCTCTATTCCTTTCTTCTTCTCCTCTTTTTTTTCTTCTTTATTTTCTTCGATCTTCTCCTCTATTCCTTTCTTCTTCTCCTCTTTTTATCTCTTCTTCGTTTTCTTATGTTTTATCGGGTCTATCGCCGTCAGGCTGCTCGCCTTCGCCCTCGCCGCCCCCTCGAGATAAATTCGACATGAGGGGCGGTCGATATATATACCCCCTCTCGACCGTGATAACCTATACAACGGCATCACCCCCCTCGGGCCTCTCGCTCGACCAAAACTCTCGAGGCCACCCAAATTTAACAAGTTAAAAGAGCGTTGTCGTCGAGGCCACCCCAAACCCTTGAAGCGTTGTGTCGAGGCGATCCCAAACCCTAGAGAAGCAGCGTCGAGGCCACTAACATGATTCCTTATTGTGATTAGCTAGCTAGTTCTACGTTTGCCACTAATATATATCCATATGTACCATGTTTGAATAATAATTGACATGTTGTAAATATTTGCAGAAACTATGGAGCACTACCGAGATGAAGCAACAGAAGCGATGTTGGGGGAGATGATCGCAGAAGGAACTGATGTTGTTGCGCCATTTTTCATCGACGTCGTTGGTGAGGAAGGACTGGGTGAAGAAGAGGGCTATGTTCATGATGGCTCCGGCCCATTAATGTCGGTACAAGAAGAGGGCTATGTTCATGATGGCTCTGGTGATGACCCAATGGAGGTACAAGAAGGAGACCGTGCTGACTGCTCCGGTGACCGAACCGAGCCCGGCCAGGTATATATATTAGTTAAGCCCGTGCTAACTAGTTAATTGATGCATTTATTGTTTTGGTATATGTACACATATTAATTACTCTCGTCTTTCTTCCTTTTAATTTCTAGCCCTCCGGCTCGAGCACAACTTCGGTAAGGAGACGAGGCCCGAAGAAAAAGTTGAGCTCGGATGAAAGGTTTGAGATCATAGAAATCGCGCTCGATGGCGAACCGATTGAACCCATCCGGACAAAGAATGCATTTTCTGCTCAGTGCGGGGTTCTTTTTAGGGACAAGATCCCGATCAGCATCCAGCAATGGTATAAGCCTAAGGACAACCCTGAGGTGTCTTATGTCAATGATATGCAGAAAGAAGATCTTTGGACTCAGCTGAAGGCTAATTTCACCCTACCACCAGAGGAGGATCCGGAGAAGCCAGTTAAAGAGCAATTAATCAAGTCTTGTGCTCTTAAGAAGATGGCAACCCTATTTAGGAGGTGGAGGAAAGAGTTGAACCATTTTGTCGGGAAAAAAAGACACCCGCATTTGTGGCCCACAAGACATCGGAAAAGAGTGAGAAGATGTCGGCAGCGAACAAGCAAAATGCTGCGAAGAAGAAGCTTCACCATCGCACGGGGTCAGGTGGCTACCTCAAAGCCCGGCCTAAGTGGTCCAAGGCTGAGAATAATCTGCTTGAAAAAGGGATCGAACCAGAGACAATGAGATGGCCATACCGTTGCCGGACTTGGTTCTTTGGGGCTGGCAGAACCTTGGACCCTGTATCAGAGATGTGCCGTTGGACGGACGAGCAACTGGAAATACCAGTCAAGAACCTTCGGAAGTATATCAATGCAGCGCAGAAAGGGACGTTCGTACCAGACAGGGAGAATGACGAGCTCACAATGCCCTCGGGAATCCTGAGCACCCTGGACGGACACGAGGCACGCCAGGCTCCATTCCATGGAAGGTTGGTTTTCCAGACGCAGGGGGTTACAAAACCCATGAGAGGAGGAAGAAACTGGAGCAGGGCCAACTGCAGGCGCTGCACGAAAGGGTAATGGGGTTAGAGGAACGAGAAGAGGAACGAGAAGCAGCAGATCGCAGCAAACGACCTGTCGAAGCTTCCCCCGAAGCTACCCCGCCATCTCAGTGGAGAAGCAGCATGGCTTCCACCGAGCTGCTTCACCCGGAGCATGTCTTGACGGCTCCTGCCAACTATCCTGTGGATGCTATCACGGAGTCTCAACATTGCCACATTATAGCGCGATGGATGAATTTGAAGGTCAAGGCGGTTGTTGGCTCTGTTTATCCTACTGGATCCGGAGCAACTTATCACTTGCGGCCGATTCCAGAAGGATATGCTAAGGTGATGGTGGTTGAAATAACGGAGGGATTTGAGGACCTCATGCTTGACCACCCTACCGGTGAAGGGGAGACTAGGCTGGGTTCTGCTCTGAAGACTCCATGCCTATGGCGGAAGGAGCTCATCAACCTTCCGAACTGGACGCCTCCGCCTCCTCCTCCTCCTCTGGCGAGTCAGGGCACTCCGCCTCCTCCATCGCCTCCTCCTCCGGCGAGTGACGATCAGGGCACGCATGGCGGCACTCCGCCTCCTTCTCCGCCTGCGTCGGCGCTCCCGAGCAGCCAGCAGCCTCCTCCTTCTCCACCCCGCCAGCAAGAGCGGAAGAGACCCGCCGCTGCCCCGGCTGCTCCGGCGCGTCGTACTCCTTCTCCTCCGCCTCGTAAGAAAGCATGAAAGAAGACAGACACCGCAGCCGCTCCGTCTGCTCCGGCGTCTAGCAGCACAACCAGATGCGGGAGGCAATACAGATACGGTCCACCTCTCAAGCCTCTAGAGAAGTTACCGTACGAGAGGACCGAGGAGGAAAATGATAGGATTGTGCGGACCCACGTGAAGGAGTTCTTTGAAGGGGTGAAAGCAAAGAGACATCCACTTCCGGAGGAGAAGGTAGATCCGGTGAAAGCAAAGTGCACTATCGATGCCCTAAGGAAACTACCAAAGTCTCCACCGAGAACCAACTATGAGCGCATTACTGAACAGACATATCTCCAAGTCCAGCGGTTGGGAACTACTGTCAGTGCTAAAAGGTTAAAAGAACGAGGAAAGGGAAAAAAATTGCCCAGCTCGGCGAACAAGCACAACAATCGTGCCCCCCGCTCAATGTGTCTAATGCTCCAGGGACGGTGGCTAGTTATGGCAATCTTGCAGATTACCTGCCTGACGATCAACATCCTGATTTCTTGGAGGTGGACAAACACAAATACGAGTACGGGTTGCCTCTCGTCAAAGACGAAAAATCTCTGAAAACAATGATGCGAAGATTCCATAATTGGTACATGGAAACCTGGAGAGAGTCTGGGGGTACGAATGCTTTGTATCTGAATATTAAAGAGGAGCACGACCTCGTTGCAAATGATCCGTTGACTGTTCCATTTGATGAGTTCTTCGGGTTCTTCAATCAAAAGGCCCTCGATAAACTAATGGTCTTTTGCTACTGTCTGTGAGTCTTATTTCTATCATTAAGTCTCTATATATAGCTCGGCTCTTTCATTTCATGTATTTATAATTAATTATCCTCAATATATTATGCAGCTTGAAGATCGTGAGTGCAAAAAACAAGAAATTTATGATATTGGGTTCATTAACACAAATATCATAGATGAATTTCTGGCTAAAAAGGACGTCAAAGAGGCTGAGGACAACTTGCTACGATCGTTGATCAAAAATCAAAACAAAGATACCATACTCTTTCCTTACAACGGCAAGTGAGTGTTACTGTCGTGTGCATATTCGGTTTCCCTTATTACTCGAGCGAGGTTATAGTAATGTAATTGATGAGTTATGCATGCATGCGCAGGTACCACTATATTCTTCTGGAGATTAAGCTTGAGTGTGGACTAGTAACCGTCTTAGACTCGAGACGGAAACATCCCAAAACCTATGCAGACATGACTGAAATGCTCAGCAAGTAAGTTCAATCGATCATTATCGCACCATATTGGCAACTTTTTGTTCATTTCCTGATATCTCAAGTAATAATAATTATTTTCTTTGTCCTGCATGGTTTGGAAACAATTCACCGCAGAAGCTCCGGGACTGCCGAAGGAGCTGCGATATACATACCCGAGGGTAAGTACTACTGGCTAGCTAGTTGCGCGCATATCCCGTTGATTCTATAGCTATACTTTCATCAATGCCATTTATAATGCTTCATTATCAATTTGATTGACCCCTATTTCTCGTAAAGTGCTTGTGGCAGGAAGAAGGGAATGATTTCTATGGATACTACGTGTGCGAGTTCATCCACACCACGACTTTGAAAAACAAGTGGGGCTACTCTCAAAGACAATATGAAGTGCGTAAGCAATAATATTCACAATTTCATTTTATTACACCATCATTTCTTTTGAGTTTCATTCATATATATTTATTAATTGACCCCCTTCTTCAAATTAGACGTGGCAGATGCGGAATGAACTCCTAGAACCAGATCACATGAAAGCAATTCAAGAGGAATTGGCGGGATTCTTTCTTGACCACGTCATCAATAAAGCCGGAGAATACCATGTGCAAATTGATTTCAATTGCTAGGGGTTTGTAATTAAGAGATCTTATACATATTGTACATGTATGTAGCCAGTAGCGTCGGATACATGATATACGAAAACTTGTTGTTCGGCCAATCTCTTGGAGAAGGAGAGGTCGATTGATCACTTCTCTCGGTATGCATGACGAACTTCTGTACTCAATGGTTCTCTCGATCACTTATGTATATATAGTACGTAGCATCGACCAAGCCCAGACATAAGAGAGGACACTTCTCTCTATTAATTAGCTAGCTAACACAATATATGAAACACCTAAATTAACCCCCAAAAACCCCCAACCCCCCCTTCTTTCAAAAAAAACCCAGCCACTGGAATGCTGATGCGTGGATGCCTTTTGGTCCCGATTGGAGCCACCAACCGGGACCAAAGGCCCCCTGACTGGGCTCGGCGCACAGGGCCACGTGGAGGAACATTGGTCCCGGTTCGTGTTTGAACCGGGACTAATGGGTGGAGGTATTTGTAACGACCCATTAGTCCCGGTTCATGAACCGGGACTAAAGGCCCTTACGAACCGGGACTATTAGGTGTTTTTCTACTAGTGTTACCTGTTTTATTATCAAACCTTTGGGAGTTACTTCTACGTTTGCTTATATTGCCATGCTATGCTAGTAGACGTGGATTGGGTGAGTGTATCCATGACAGATGTGAGATTGTTATTTAATGGTTCAACTTAAGGTGGCAACTTTAATACACATCTGGGTGGATTGAGGCACTTGGGGAACCCAGTGATTGCCTGTTTTTTTATGGACCGCCACCCAGGCTCAAAGGGATCATGAGATTATTCATGCTAGAAACATTTGTGTGCAGCCGGAAGCTACTATGGGCTCTAGCATAGTTGATTAAGTCGTGTGAACTCTTACAGTGATAGACTAGCAGATGTAGGGGAAAGTAGGTGTAACTATCTACCCGATCGTAAGGTGCAAACGCTTCTGAAAGACTATGTCACGATCATCCGTTTCTCAAACACCATGTAGTGCGAGAATTGCAACGGAGGAGATCAAGTCTTGTGGGGAAAAGTGCACAAACTCTGCTGAGTGTACAAACTAATCATGGTTAGCCGTGTCCCCGGTTATGGATGTTTTGAGTATCTAGTACTTGGATTATCATGTGAATCTCATCTTGTTACTTTAACTTAATTTGTTGGGTCTAATGATGATGCTTAATTGGGATTAAATTGGGTGAACCTTCTCAATGTTTAACAACCACCATGATAGTTAAATAAAATGTATTCCTTTGTTGTAGGAAAAAATTGGCTTTATGCAAAACTGTAACCATAGAGCTTTCCACCAGCCGTATATGCATGTAGTATAGCATTATTCTGTTCATTACTCTGAATGTTACATTGCCAGCATATGCCATGTGTTGACCCATTTTCGGGCTGCAACGTTCATGTTACAGACTTTTCAAATGACGAATAAGGTGCCTTAGGTCGTGGTCTTATACTCAGTGATGTCGTTGGAGTTGATGGACTCTCTTATCTTCCAAGCCTTCCGCTGTTATCGTTATTAGATGGCCTTAAGCCATATTTATTGTAATAAGTTCTCATTTGAGACATTCGATGTAATAAGTGTGTGATTGCAACTCTGTTATAAATCCTTCGAGTACTGTGCGTGTCAGCATTACTGATCTAAGGATGACACTGAAGCACAGAGATCAGACTGTTTGAGGTCTGGTCGCTACAGGTAGCAAGGAATATATTGTATTGTTTCCACTAAGGGTAAAAATATGGGGTTTATATCATATTGCTTGAGTTTATTCCTCTACATCATGTCATCTTGCTTAATGCGTTACTCTGTTCTTCTTAACTTAATACTCTAGATGCAGGCAGGAGTCGGTCGATGTGTGGAGTAATAGTAGTAGATGCAGGCAGGAGTCGGTTTACTTGTCACAGACGTGATGCCTATATTCATGATCACTGCCTTAGGTATCTTCATAACTATGCGCTTTTCTATCAATTGCTCAATGGTAATTTGTTCACCCACCATATGCTTTACTCAAGAGAGAAGCCTCTAGTGAAACCTATGCCCCCCGGGTCTATTTTCCATCATATATTTTCAGATCTATAAAACCAAAAACACAAAAATACCTCGCTGATTTTATTTATCTTTTATACTTATCTCTACTAGATCTCACTCTTGCAAGTGACCATGAAGGGATTGACAACCCCTTTTCGCGTTGAGTGCAAGTGTTTGTTAGTTTGTGCAGGTGCATATATTGGAGACTTGCTTGTGCCTCCTACTGGATTGATACCTTGGTTCTTAACTGAGGGAAATACGTATCTCTACTTTGCTACATCACCCTTTCCTCTTCAAGGGAAAAATCAACGCAAGCTTAAGAAGTAGTAGGAAGAATTTCTGGCGCCGTTGTCGGGGAGGTTCTACATCAAGCCTACCAAGTACCGATCATAAACTCTCATCTCTTGCATTACATTATTTGCCATTTGCCTCTCGTTTTCCTCCCCCCCACTTCTAAAACGTTTTTGGAAAAGCACAAAAATATTTACCTTTTTATTCGCCCTACTTTCGTTCATCTTTCTATTTGCTTTTTGTTTGCTCCTATATTAGATTGCTTGTTTGGCTATCATGGCTAGTCCTCCTACCATTGTTAGTACTCCTGAAAGTGAGGTTCTCAATTTTAAACAAAGGGAGGGAGAAAATTTAAAATATTCCTGGTATAGAATTTGCAATGCTCAAAATAGATCTACCCATAAGCAATCTACTACCATTCTCCTGCGTAATTTTTATGTGGGTGTTACTACTTGGTATAAATATGTGCTAGATACCATTACTGGGGGTAATTTCTTGGGTAGCCATACTTTGGATTCTTACAACGCTATGATAGATTTGGTAGGTTCTCCACCACTCATGGTTAATGAAACAGTTTTAACTTTGCAACATGTGATGCAAAGGCTTGTATTATTGCGAATAAAATTTCTACCGTAGAGCTTAATGAAATTTTTGATAAAAGTATTCATAATCACATTACTAATCACATTACTCAAATTGGATCAAAGGTAGGAATTACGTTAAAGAATCTAAAGGAAAAGGAACCTATAGTTAATGAATCATCACAACACCTAGTGTCGGTGTCAAAACCGGCGGATCTCGGGTAGGGGGTCCCGAACTGTGCATCTAGGCGGATGGTAACAGGAGACAAGGGACACGATGTTTTTACCCAGGTTCGGGCCCTCTCGATGGAGGTAAAACCCTACTCCTGCTTGATTAACATTGATGATATGGGTATTACAAGAGTAGATCTACCACGAGATCAGAGAGGCTAAACCCTAGAAGCTAGCCTATGGTATGATTGTTGTTCGTCCTACAGACTAAAACTCTCCGGTTTATATAGACACCGAAGAGGGCTAGGGTTACACAGAGTCGGTTATAATGGGAGGAGATCCACATATCGTATCGCCAAGCTTGCCTTCCACGCCAAGGAAAGTCCCATCCGGACACGGGACGAAATCTTCAATCTTGTATCTTCATAGTCCGGGAGTCCGGCCAAAGGTCATAGTCCGGCCATCCGGACACCCCCTAATCTAGGACTCCCTTAGTAGCCCCTGAACCAGGCTTCAATGATGACGAGTCCAGCGCGCAAATTGTCTTCGGCATTGCAAGGCGGGTTCCCCTCCGAATACTTCATAGAAGATGTTGAACACAAGGATAGTGTCCGGCTCTGCAAAATAATTTCCACATACGACCGTAGAGAGAATAATATTCGCAAATCTAATCTGTTCACGTATTCCATAGAGTGACATCATGTCACAGCCAAGCCTTTATTCGAATTGTTTTACTGTCCCACCTCAACGTGTTTAGCAAGGCGGTTTCCTTGGCACGTCTTGTCAAAGCAGAGATCAATACGGGCGTGGGTAACCCAACCGTGCCATGGATATGACTTCTTAATTGAAAGTGAGTCCCAGACGGTAACGGGGAGGGCTCTTGGTATTCAACCCCTTTATAAAGAGACCAAGGATCGACTCCTTTCTTTCAATCCCATCAAATCCCCCTCTCGCCTCGAGTTCCAACACACAAAGCTCCAGATTCAGGCGCTTCGGACATTCGATGATGTCCGGCTCCGACCTCCAAGGCTGGTGGATGCCTTCCTCCGTTACGGAAGAAGACGTGCAAAAGTTGAGAGATGCCAAGTATCTAACCTGCGAAATCTCGCATATGCTGCCTGCTCCAGGGCAGGCTATCCCCACTCCCCAGCCCGGTGAGAGCGTGGTGTTCACATCTCACTTCCTTCGGGGGCTAGGCTTCCCGATTGATCCCTTCGTGAGGGGGCTCATGTTTTATTACGGGCTGGAATTTCATGACTTAGCTTCGGAGTCCATCCTCCAAATCTCATCGTTCATTGTCGTGTGTGAGGCCTTCCTCCATATTACTCCTCACTTCGGACTGTGGCTTAAGACCTTCAAGGTAGAACCGAAGATAATCGAGGGACAGCACACTGAGTGCGGAGGTGCTATCATAAGCAAGACTGCCAATGCTCCATGGCCCGAGGGCTCTTTTCAAGAGGAGTTCGGCTTATGGCAACGAGAGTGGTTTTACATCACAGCTCCCAGAGGCACCACATGGGCGGCGCCACCTACTTTTCGCTCGGGTCCCCCACCACGACTAGCGTCATGGGTCAATAAAGGGCTTAACTGGGGGGCGTCCAAGGACGTGCCCTTGCTGCAGGGCTGCATTCGAGATCTCCTAGAAAGACATATAAATTTGGCAGTAGTGGTGCAGGTTATGCTGATTCGCCGCATACTTCCCTGCAAACGTCGCCCCCTCCGCCTGTGGGAATTTAATCCGGAGGGACCGCGAGTCCTTCAACATTTTATGGGCACGACGCCCATGGAGATGTATAAATTGTTCTTCGGATCACAAGCAATGTGTCCAGACTCGTCCGAGGATGCAGGTCTGAGCTACAATCACCCGGACACTCAAGTAAGTAGCCCTGTACCCGGACACGCTACACATATGTTTATCATAAAAATTGCCCTTAGAAGAGCTATCCTTTGAAAAGGAGTGGATAGCGAAAGCAAAGATTATCAGGTGTCCGGCCCCCCTCCCTGAGACCACGCCGGATCCTGTGTTGACCAGGATGCTGGAGATTGCGTCTTTGGAAGAAGGCGAAGAGGGGAACCAAAAAGCTACCGCCTCCGCCAAGGAGGCTGTCAGGAAAGGAGGAATCGAGAATTCCCCTAACCAGGGAAAGAAAAGGACCGCCTCTGAAGACCCGGAGGCGACGGCCTCAAAGCGGGGGAAGAAATCTTCGTCAGAGGGTCCAGCGCCGGAGAGTGCCCCGGCCGCATTGCGCCCCCAAGGGGATCAGCTCTCCATCGAGCCGTAAGTAAAGAGAGGGGTTTAAAATGAGTGACATCCCTGTTTTATTTCTGAGGAAGATAATCGAAATTTTACCTTGCAGTTCGGATCTCAACCCTTCTCAGCAGAGCTCATCTTCAGGGGATCTTCGTCCGGAGATGATGGAGAGCAGAACGCCTCCCCCAGTTGTACCGTCTTGCGAGGCGGGCAACCCCGAGGTGTCGTCTCGGAGGGTTTCTCCAAATCCGGACCTCGAGAAAGGTCTTCGGACGAGTCCGGCACCGTCCGGTGCACGGTCGGAGGAGCTGAAGGATCTGCTCGGGCGAGCGTCTATCTCAGAAGAACACCGTGTGTTGATGAACACGGTGATTAGAAGGATTTCATCCACGGAAAGCGGATTGTACGAGGCCGCCAGGAGTTTACTGACAGGTTTTGAGGTACGCGAAATGATGTACCTTTTGACAGATCCGCATATATAAAATGCGCCATGTATAGATAGTAGCCCCTGAGACTCTGTGTGTTGTCAAAAATGACGGCGCGTAGAGGATCATAATCCCAGGTATAATATGTCGCCTTTCCTATGTAGGTGGCGAGGTGTTCGGTGGCTAGCCGGACTGATGAATTTGCCAAGCTAAAGCGGCAACTTGACGTGGCAGATGCCAACATCGCGCTTGTCAATGAGCGGCTGGACGAGGCACAAGGTATGTAATGTCTCCGAAGACATCTGGTAAGAGGAGCTTGATGCTCGTACCTTATAACATGTGTGCTTAATGCAGATGGTGCCGCTGCCATGGAGAACCTTCAGGCGGAACTTGCCCGAGCCAAGGAGCAAGCCAGGAAAAGCGATGCGGCTGCCTTAAAGTCGGCTGAAGAGCTAAAAGCTGAACAGGCTGCTCACTGCCAGAGCAAGAAGGAAATGGCCGAGATGGCTATAAAATTGAGGAATGTTGTCGACCGTTGCGAGCTTCTTGAAAAAGAAGACAGGGTGGCACAGAAGGACCTAGAAAAGGTCACTACCGAGGCCAAGGACACTCGCTCTGCCATGAGAGCTATGAAGGAGGAGCTATGTCAGGCCGGAGATATCACGGCTGGAAAGCCCTATATGCTGCGGATTAAGTTTGGGGATCCTAAGTATGCTCTGTTGGACCGGAAGTGGAGTGCGGCGAACACTTATCTGGATTTGGCGGGGAGTGTCGCGGACGCGACCGAACACTTCCGGGGTCTAAATGACCACAAATTGGAAGAACTGTTTTGGTCGCAGTTCCTCAACCCAGAGCGCCCAATTTTGGTATCCGACCGTTTGGTCGCGTGGGCGGAGCTGAACAGGTTATCCGGACTTGCCATGAAGCATGTCATGAGTCATCTGTGGCCAAAAGGGCCCGAGCCGAAGAGTTATATTAGCTTGGTGCAGTAGTTCCTTGGTGCAGTGCCGCATATTGATGCAATGAAGAGGTCAGCGTGCATAGAGGGTGCACAGATGGCTCTTGCCCGTGTCAAGACATAATGGGCGGAGATGAAGGCCAGTGCTGTTGTATCCCAGGATTCGGACGAAAGCCGAGTACATGCCGAGCACTATTTTGAGGAAGTTCTGCAGGGCGCTCGTTTAGTAGAGACGCAGTGCTCGAAGGATGTTATGTTCGAATAACATGTATTGTTTGTAAAAACAATGTTTTGATGGAATATAAAAGCTTTTTATACTTGTGCTTTCAAGAATTAGAATACCTCCTGTGCGACCGTGAATGTATATGTGTATATAACCTAAAAGATGGCAGTCGTTGGCTTCAGCCCCCACGCATATAATGCGGCGGTGTTCGCAGAAGGCACATTTTCACACTTGATCCAACGTCTTGGTCCTATAAAGGAGGTGATAGCGTAGCGAACTAGGCAACCGGACTATTATGCTTTATCACTTTCACTTAGCCATAGGAGTTTGACAGTGGGGCTACTGAATAGCCCCTAGGGGCACCACGCTCGCTCGAATTCGGGGCGTGTGTGTGCCTGACCGGGAAACGGCCCTTCGTTAATGCAGAGGAATCCTAAAGATTCCAGCAAGTCATCGAGTGGTTGACCAGTCTCTCGCTATATCATGACAGTCAGTTTTCGGCTTTCTCTACTGAGGTGCTCGCCTGGCCGAACCGGGGCACAATCGTAGTAGTTCTCCTGGTGCCGCCTTAGCCGATAGAGCGGAATGTAAGGCAGCAAAACACAGGAGCCGGGCAAACCCAACATTTGAACAAAGACATGATTCGGAGCTGATGCATATAAGGCCAAACTCGCGACGCTGAACACTCCCTAAGGTATTCGGTCTTTATGAAAACGGGCTGAACAAAAGCCCTTGGTAAGAAGCCCCTAGTGTCCAGGTACACGCAAAATTCTAGCGTGGCCACGTGCCAAGACGCCAGCCTCCTCCTTGGTTATAGCAAAAAATCGGGGGATGTTATCAACAAGAGACAGTAAAAAAGGTTTACACAGGGTCTTAATATGAAAAGAATCCTTGAAACGGGTCCCTATTGCACGTCTGTGCCTGTGTCTCCGTTGTGCCGTATCCTGGATGGGTGTAGCATGGTGTTCATCTGTAAAAGAGAGGAACTTAGTTTAAAACAATCGTGCGAGAAATCTATGTTAAAATAAACAAAGTATAATACAGAAAATGGGTAGAATTGAGCTTTATTGTCTCTTGGTGTAAACGCGCAGAGCACCTTGTATAGGGGTATGCGGCTATTAAGCCTTTGTATGTTTACGCCGGACTCGTCGAGCCATGTCCGGGGTCTTGAACGACCTGTTTAGGTGCTCTAGCTAGTAAAGCTAGTTTAGTGTGCAACTGTCAAGGCAGCCGCACCATCGTCCGCGCTTGAGGGACGCTCGATATTTCCCTTTAATGAGATGATGCCTCGTGGACCGGGCATTTTGAGTGTAAGGGATGCATAATGCGGTATTGCGTTAAAGCGGGCGAAAGCTTCGCGTCCCAGTAGTGCTTGATAGCTATTTATGAATGGGGCGATGTGGAAGGTTAGCTTTTCGCTTCGGAAGTTGTCGGGGGAGCTGAACATAACTTCTAACAAGAGGGAACCCATACAATAGGTATCTGGGCCTGGCATGACCCCTTGAAAGGAAGTGTTGCCATGGCGAATTATTGTTGGGTTTATCCCCATTTTGCGGATTGTGTCCTGATATAGCAGGTTTAGATCACTGCCGCCGTCCATTAGGACTTGTGTAAAGTGGAGTCCGTCAATTATCGGATCTAAGACCAAGGCAGTCCAGCCTGGGTTCTGGATACCTCTAGAGTAATCTTGATTATCAAAGGTGATTGGTTCTAACAACCAGTGGCAGGAATCCTCTGGGACAGGCCGTATGACGCGTATCTCCATAGGCCACACTCTATTTTTCCCTTTTGTCACATGAAGTGAATTTACTGTTTTGATTTCTTGCGGGAACTTCTTTTGTTCTCCGGTGCTCTGCTTGTGGGGTTCGCCGTCATCCTCGCTTGGTATGTCGAGCCCCTTGTGTTCGGTGTTGAGTTTGCCGGATTGCTTGAAGACCCAACAATCTCTGTGGGTTTGGTTTGCAGGCCTCCGGGCTGACTCTCCAGGTTGTTGAGTTATATGACTTAGATCGTCTGCATCCGGAGGTCGGACATAGGTCCCTTGAAAATTTGCCCTAAAAGCATCCTCGAGCTCTTCCCAACTTCCTATGGTGTTTTAGGGAAGGCTTTTAAGCCAATGCCGGGCTGGCCCTTTGAGCTTGAGGGGTAAGAATTTTATAGCGTGGAGGTCATCTCCTAAAGCCATGTGTATGTGGAGGATATAATCCTCAATCCAGACTCTAGGATCTGTTGTTCCGCCGTATGCCTCTATGTTTACGGGCTTTAATCCCGCTAGAAATTCATGGTCCAGCACCTCGCCGGTGAAACATAGGGGATGTGCGGCGCCCCTGTATTTGGGGTGTGCCGCGATGTTCAGATATTTGTTGCGTTGCATTACTTACTAGAGCTTGCTTTCTTGGCCCGTAGATAGATCTAGTTGGGCCGTCTTTTTGATGTGAATCCTTGTGCAGATCGCGTGCCGGATTGAGCGCGACATTCTTTGCCGCTCTATGTCGGTCATGGGGTCGTCTATCCGACCTGGTGGCTTCCTTTTTTTTTACTGTGGGGGCTCTAAGGCCTCCTCATCAAATTCCGGTAGTAATTTTCGCTTTGGATAGCTCTTTGTGTGGTGACTGTCGCCGTACTTGTGTGCGGTGTTGAGTACTTTGCCCCATCTGATTCTAAGTGCATCTTCCGCTGTTTTGAGCTTCCGCTTCTGCTTTTTCAGGCTACCCGCAATGGCGACGAGCCTTTGGTGGAGGTTCTTCTTCTCCAGCAACTTGTCCGGCGTGAGGTCGTCCGAACTATTATCTTCGCCGGGGACGGGTTGTTCAGTTTGTTTATCCAAGTTTCCCTGTTCGGACGGTTGCTCGACGGCATGTTCGTTGTCCGCCGGTTCGTCCTGCTCTATGGTTGGGTCTCTATCGAGGTGGGGTTTGGCGCGGCGCTTACGCCGCCGCTTTGATTGCTTTTCGAGGGAACGATCCCTCATTGCGACCTTTTGATCATCATCGTTGTTTCTTTTAGGTGTGTCCACCATGTATACATCATGGGATGAGGTGGTTGTCCAGTGCCCTATAGGCGCTGGTTCTTGTTCGGCTTATTCATCGGCGTCCATACCGTCGATGTCTTCGGAGTCGAAGTCGAGCATGTCAGTTAAATCGTCGACAGTGGCTACAAGGTGGGTGGTGGGTGGGCTTCGAATTTCTTCGTCGTCCGCATCCCAATCTTGCTGACCATAGTCCGGCCAGGGCTCTCCTGATAAAGAGAGAGACTTTAGTGAATGCAGGATGTCGCCAAAGGGCGAGTGTTGAGAGATGTCCGCGGCGGTGAACTCCATGATCGGAGCCCAATTGGGTTTGATCGGGAGGGGTGCGGAAGATTCAGAGTCTGGAAAGGAGTCCGACACCTTGGAGTCACGAGCTCCACAAAGGACAAGATTGGTGTTCGGCTCGATCGCCGTAGAGATTGCATCCCCCGAGGCGGCGTCCAGCCACCTGTCGTCGACCGGCGCAGTCGGCTCCGAGCTAAGGGTCGGAGCGGACACCTGGGCGGTGCTCTGGTCACTGTCCGGCGGCAGAGCTAGATCATGCCCATCGTGATAGTGCGGCGCGCTCGGCTGTGGCTCGAATCCGTCAAAGATCGAGTCTCCGCGGATGTCAGCCGTGTAGTTTAAACTTCCAAATCTGACCTGATGGCCAGGGGCGTAGCTTTCGGTCTGCTCCAGATGGCCAAGTGAATTGGCCTGCAATGCAAAGCCGCCAAATACGAAGATCTGTCCGTGGAGAAAAGTCTCACCCTGGACCGCGTCGTGGTTGATGATCGAAGAAGCCATCGGGCCTAAAGGTGACGACACAGAGGAACTCTCAATGAAAGCACCAATGTCAGTGTCAAAACCGGCGGATCTCGGGTAGGGGGTCCCGAACTGTGCGTCTAGGCGGATGGTAACAAGAGACAAGGGACACGATGTTTTTACCCAGGTTCGGGCCCTCTCGATGGAGGTAAAACCCTACTCCTGCTTGATTAGTATTGATGATATGGGTAGTACAAGAGTAGATCTACCACGAGATTAGAGAGGCTAAACCCTAGAAGCTAGCCTATGGTATGATTGTTGTTCGTCCTACGGACTAAAACTCTCCGGTTTATATAGACACCGGAGAGGGCTAGGGTTACACAGAGTCGGTTACAATGGGAGGAGATCTACATATCGTATCGCCAAGCTTGCCTTCCATGCCAAGGAAAGTCCCATCCGGACATGGGACGAAGTCTTCAATCTTGTATCTTCATAGTCCGGGAGTCCGGCCAAAGGTCGTAGTCCGGCCATCCGGACACCCCCTAATCCAGGACTCCCTCACCTAGATTTTCATAATTGGATTTTTTTTCTCGCCTAACCTGGCTTTCTTTCTTGTGGAATGGGCCAAAGAATGTGTAGTAGTGGTAACCCTCTCCCCAACCCTAAACTGCATTGTTCCACTTGCACCGATTGGAGCATATGCCCACTTTAGAGCTAGATTTCATGCTCAACTAATCTAGCCCAGGGGAAACAACTTGGTGGCATCAAAGTTAAGGTTCCACAACCTACATGGCTACAAATGTGTGCCCCCACCTTGTTTTCTCTACCTCTCTCCTCCACACCTAGCCCGTGTTTCTCCTCCTCCCCAGATCCCTCTCTCTCCATTAGATTCGGCAGCCTTGCCAGCTGGTGAGTTGAGAGAGGGGTGTCCCCACTCTTGTCCTGTAGTTCAAAAAAAACACTCAACTTGAAAGAACATCTGCCAATAGGGTTTTTTGTCGACAAAATTAACCCCTTTCCATTTTGATGCTTCTATAACCATTTCCAAAAAAAAATCCTTATTCATCATTGCCAAGTTAAGATCAACCACTTGATTTGGGCACACACTAACTGACACCAAATTAACTAGGTGACTTTTTGTCCCCTAACCCCGTTACCTCATGTCTACATAAAAAAGTCTACTCCTTTTTCGAAATTTTTGGAGGGCTATAAGAGTGAAGCATGTAGAAAGGGTGTTGTATTGGTACTTAAATTAGATGTCATAAGAACTAATCTTCCACATATAGCAAACAGATTCTCTTGCCGGCCCTTAGATATTTTAGACCAATAGCATGCCTTTTCACTACTTGTTTTTGATGAAAGCACACTAGACAAACAGGGTCCCCAAATTGGAGAAACCAGTTAACCATACAAACATACTCGATAGAACTACACATAATGTTAAGCTGATAATACTGAAATGGTAGGTAGCTAGTCACAGGAACACAAACTAGCCCAGTGAATAAGATTGCAATAACAAAGTCTTGCAGAGGACGGGCAACGAAAGCTAGGGCCACTACAAAAGATCTCAATGTTTGCATTTTAGGTTCTTGAGTTGGCTTTCGAGATGATGAGGATGGCGCTCGAGAGAAAAATGTCTTTTTCACAAGCTCCTCACTATTCTCCTATAGTACCTTCCGTTATTGCATCAGGGACACATGAGTAAATGAGCATCACAGGGTCCAAGATCAATTTATGGGCATCGTGTTTCTTATGCATCACAAAAGCAGAGTATACCAAATATAAGAATCACATTAAATCATTCATAAGAAAAATCACATCAAGTGGTCGGGAAATATCTACTGATTGTAAGGTATCAGGGTCAACTGAGAGTTCAGACACAAAAGTCTGCACCTGCTTGTCATGTAATCCACAAAAAAGGCTAAAGCACAGCAAAACATGATGTGGTTAGAAGTTGATTTATCCCTGGAGAGTTCATAGTCATGTCTCTAGGTCACATACAATATTTTCAGTTTCTTAGATGACTGAATTGTATTTTGCATAATCCTTTTCTAGTTTGTTTGGCTTCAGTACTATCCTCTATAACCTGACAGTGAACATCCTATGATCCATGTCTTTTTATCAATTAGAAAACCCAAATATTTCAGAGGTTGGGAACCACACATGCAGGTAAATTTTGACAACAATAAATGCTTTTCCATTTGAGTCTTTCCCATACAGAATGACAGCTATTAAGATTTAATGCTACACTCCGCAAACACATGTGAACAAAATGCAATCAATATAATAAACATCGCACATGCACAGTGGACTCTAGATCAGAAAACCAAGGGTGCATCAGCAAACTAAGGGTGCATGTGTCTTTATTAATTGATTTACATCCACCAAGCTAGCTGAAGTTATAACCAAACTTATATTTGTTCATTTGGACATGAGTAATATCTGTACCCTACCCAGTGTAGTGGATAACTGACATACACCACTAAAACATGTCTCTAATCTCCATACTGGAACATACTCATAATTGTAACACTTACTTTAAAAGGAAAACATTAACAGAGTACTTTGCCTCCAAAAATAAATCAAATGATCAATAATCAAGCAATAGCATAATTATCTGGAGCTATGTTCAGATACTTGGACAATGCACAAGGGTGGGCTGAGGAATATCATTTGAAATGAAATGGTGCCATATCAACCAACATATTCTTTTTCAAGTCAAAAGTTATTGGCCATGTCTTTATGTTTTAAAATTTGAATTTACACAACAAGTAAACAAAATCACCACAATCACAAGTCCATCTCAGGATAGGGTGAGATGCTTGCAGGTCCTTCAATGTCAACTCCCTTGCATAGGTATCACTCACGGTCAGGCCAGGCAAAAACATAGAATGACTTGGGTAGTCAACAGAGATTTCCTTGTCATAAGCCATGAATCCCTTGCTCCAATGGTCCTAAGAAGTCATTTTGTACCATGTCATGGCCATCCACCAAATTTCTTTGGGGTTTGTCAAGTAGTCTAACTCATACAGTGTATCCATGTCATCATACGACCTTTCATCAACATCTGGTCTTTCATATTTTTCTATCTCGGCAAACTTGATCATACCATTACTATATGCAACATTCCAAACCGGTCACACAGACATATTCATGTTGTCCTTGTTGACACACATCACCTTAGGAATTGTGATTGTGCCACACGCAATTTTTAGAACACCTTGCAGAACATAATGCCCGTCCAGAGATCAACCCATCCAAGCTTCTCCAAAGTGAATCACGTTAGAAGCTAGAAACAAGGTCATTCGTGCTCTAACATGGAGCGATAGCTCCGCCTGTGGCACTTTATAGCTCTAAACCCACATCTTGGAGGATGAGATATGGAGGGTAAAACCCAAAGGACTGTGAATAGCATAGCATGGCCAGGACGAAAAGGCCATCATCATCGTAGGGCAGGAGGCCAAGACACAATGATGACACGAGGCTAGCCTTGTAGACGAAGTGCTCGTGCCGCCCTCTAAGGATGGACAGGAAGAAGATGGAGAGGACGAGGAATTCCTTCTCCATGAAGACGATTTTAGGCCTGCCACAACTATCTTCCTTGAGGCCAGGGCAGTGGATGCACAGGTAGGAGCCTAGGTAGTGATGCAGAAAGTAACCTAGACAATGTGGCCACACTTGAGAAGGACTCCACGGTGGCGGTATTCCTTACATCGGCAAGGTACACCAGTAGCTCGAGGAACACCAGGCGGAGGAAGGGGACGCTGCTTCACGATGCGGGTGCGAAGGGACCTGCATGAAATGGATAATATCTTGCAGATGTCCTCTTTGCTGCCGAAATCTAACATCATGCTCGGGAGACAGTGATCAGTGGTTGGAATAATCAGGGTTCATATAAGATTTGGGAAGTGGGGGTTGCGTCCTATGGGTCTCTTGTGAGTGTTGAGGGAGGCTGGTTGGGGATGGTTGGAAATAAAATCTTGATAGAAAGAAATAGGTAATAGCCATACATTTCCAAGGTATGCCATGTACCGGTAACACTCTAGCCGAACAAGTAGAAAAAATTAAGCTTACTGGTAGATTTTAGCATACCAAGGAAAACAAACAAACAAGTATCAGTTCTCAGTAGCCAAAAAAGGGTGGCGTCCAAGATCTAAAAGCAAGTGAGTACCATGTATTAGAAAAAACAACATCAATTTTATCTCTGTTTTCATACAGAAGGTGGGATCATTGGGAACAGTGCGGCACACTAAAGTGTCGAATACGCAACAATAGGTACATGACTAATATTAGAATTGAGCTACAAAGAAATATAGTTTTCTAGACACTCAAAGCACATGCTGAAGAAAATCTAGGGCCAGTGGCAAGCCAAAGCAAGCATAATATGTCGTACATGAGCTCCTATCAAGGTCATCCTTTGTATGGTCTCCATCACCACCTTCCTCGTCAAGGGCCTCTGCTTGACTCATCCTATAGGTGCCCTTCTAAATAAGATCCCTTCTCTTCTAGTGAATTCCCCAGTAATTTTCTCCCATTTCAATTTTTGGCCCCATGATGGTGCCAAGCCATCGACCAAAGGTTTCGTCGGGGATCTCTCTGGATCGTTGCCCCACCCCTAGCCCTTAATCTCCAGAAAATTTATGCCCATCAATCCATTATACCTCCAAAGACACAAAAACAATCCTTTTTTTGGAGATCTCATACTTCACTATTGGTCTCCAAGAAACTGAACCAACCTCCTTTGGAACCGGTGCATGCTCTTTCTTCTTCCATGGATAGGCAGCGATTCTCTTCACTTGAGTTGGAGATTGAGCAATACCACATCTACTACTCTGGCTGGAGGGGAGTCTCTGTCAAATTCTTGTGCATGTAGTGGCAACCATCCATCTCAACCTCCTATCTTGGAGGCCAAATTTGCTGTCTTTGGATGCATATCCTTGGCAAGAAGGTCTTTGGTCTCACTTTAGCTTCTTTTAGGAGGCCATAACCTGCTTAAGGGGCATATTCCTCTTCGGTGCATGTTGTTCTAAAGGATCACAGTGTTGATGAGATATTTATCCTCGCTGTCCAGAATTTGCTAGATGAAGTTGTATTCATCCTCCTTTAGGTTGTCGGCCATCATCTTCATCACCCGCGTTCGGCTACGGGTCCAACTCAATGGTGATTTTTGGTGGCGAGGATTTGAGGTGGAGCAGGATTGGCCGACACTCCCAATGTTTGCTAAACATGTGGCCCTCCATGTGCCCTCTCCCTGCGTGGTTGAGTGGCATGTGTTATCTGGGGCATTGTAATAATTTGTTCCTTAGGGTATGTATTCACTTCTTTTAATCAATGGCAAGTCTTTTATTTCACCGGTTAGTAAAAGGGAAATCCAGTTAATAGACTGCAAAATTCACATCATCACATGATGACATCGAATGCACTAGAATGGAGGACACCATCAAAATGACAAGGAAAATAGTCATAAATTCATCAAGATGAATCAAGCTCATATGCCAATGTAATAATACTAAAAGATGTCTCTACAAGTAACGAAAAGGCGAGTTAAAGTTTCCAATGTGTTATGGAAACATATGGATCTTACAACTTTCCAGAAAATATGGAAATTTGAGTGTTCTACGTACCAAATAAAAAGGTATGCACTTAAAGTTGCTAGTCTTCCATTCCATTTATGTGGACAACACAAACAACCATGATTTTCTTACCGAATGGAACATACGCACGCCATTCAACCATCTATGTGCAGATCTACTTAATTTACATTTTTTGCAAAAAAGGGCAAGATAGTCATCACACTCGAGCCATAGGCATAAGCACATGGAAAGTTGGAAAAAGCAACCCAGTGGGACACAATGGACCATGTATGGAGGGCTCTTTTTGCAATAGTGTTGACTTCTTCCTTGTTTGCTTGCTTTCAAAAATAACAATAATTAATGGTTTTTTGGTCCATTCAACAAGGCTGGAACAAATAATCTTAAGGGCAGAACCAACACTCACTAACCATTATTGTTATGTTGCATGCAGGTTTTTAGAGGAGTTCTTTTCTTTGCAAGGGTGCCCATTTGATCTAATCAGTTGATCACTTTGCTTCTATTGTGATCGATCTGTTGCCACTTTTCTCCCAATCAAATGACATGGCAGCAAAATCAAATCTTGTGGAAGCTGAATTAGCTGCAATGGCAGAAGAATCCTCGACTTCTAAATACATTGTGCATTCCTATAGACACAAAAAAATACTTTGCATTCTAGTGGTTAACATATACCCCCCCCCCTTCGGTAGGGTGTCATTTCAAGTCCCATCAAACTTGCACTTATCTTATATATCCTATAAACGCACTTTCGAAACAAGTAACCATATCCTTGTGTTGTAATATATATTGTCCACAAAATCCTTATATGCAAAGATCTTGGTGTTCTAGTGCTTATAAAGCCCATTGCTAACAAACTCGCTTTGCGGATTCAAGTCTCATGGAACACACAACCTTTTAATTTTTTTCCTTCACACAAACAAAGGGAAACCTATGTGCTGATTGATTTGAGCCAAAGCAATTGCATAAGTCATAGCTACAAAAAAAAGTCAGTTGCAACATCGACATTGTTGCATAAAGACCTATGTAGAAAAATTGTATGTTTACAAGATATTAAAGATAATCTCACGTGGTAGCCACGTGATCAGTTTTCCGTCCGGAATTAGTTTTGGCCTTATTTGATAAAATTAATCATTTTATGGCCCACATGTGATCACTTTCCATGTTGTTAGTCTCTAGTGTGCAATCAATTTGAGTTAATGGAATAAGGGCGCATTTTACTCAAATGAAAAGTAAACTACGCCAGAAAATCACCAAGATGAATCAAGCTCATATGCCTCTTATCATAATACTGAAACGCGTTGTTAGAAATAACTAAAAGGTAAGTGAAAATTCCAAGGTATTAGGGAAACATATACAACTCTGCACTTTCAAGACAACGTATGGCGAATGGAGTGTTCTGCCAAATAAAAGGTATGCACTCATAGTTGCCAGACTTCCATTTCATTTATATGGAGGAACACAAACAACCATAATTTTCTTGCCAAATGCAAGTACACACGTTATTCATGAATCTATGTCTAGATTTGTTTCTATTTTATTTCATGAACACAAAAAATAGGCATGATATTTATCACAATTGGGATTCTTATTCATACACACATGTGAGGTTGGAAATAACAAACTTAGTGGGACTTGATGGGCTATGTATGGAGGTCAAGCTCGCTTGGCCGAATTGACTGTGTCATAGCAAATAGGTGTTGTGATGTATGCCACAATGAGCATTGCTCAAATCAAGCCACTGATAAGTGGCATGCATGAGAGCCGCATGTCTATTCATTAAGGTGGAACTTTATAGCAAGCGATAGCTAAGAATGTACCACCCGTATAGCGCTAGAGAGGTAGAGAGATGGAGAAGTGGGGTTTTGCTATTTTGTGTAGTGGAACAAAATGAACCATCACATCAATGAGAGAATACCAAGAGTTCTTATGGATATATATATTTTCTCCTATGGCATTTTTCTCAATGCTTCATAATTTCTACATGTTTAATTTTCTAAGCTATTATACCAAACATTGAGAATGGTGCACACAAAACACCTAGAATGTAAGATATACTTTCTAAGCCATGTTGGAGATTTTCTTCGAACCATGCAAGAGAGTTGCATATGATTTCACTAAGAAAGAAGATTATACAAATCCAAAGAAGGAACAAACCATACAACATTCCAGAGAGGCATGACACTTGAAACAAACATAAGAACCTAACCGGCCTTAAGATAGGCAATCCAAGAGTTGATGTTGTGCAACCAAGAGATGACTGAAACCAACATACATGTAAAATTACAACACAATGCAAGAAAGCAATAACTGTCCACCGCTAAGGCGTGGACACCAATCCACTATAACCCAAACAATGTGACTACCATAGCAACGACAATGACAGTGATTGAAGCACATGTAATAGATGGACAAAACCACCATTAGCCTTGAGATGCCACCACTTGTGTGATCATAGACACCATGTCACCAAGCTATGAATCTAGTAGCCTGATGTTGTCAAAACGACAATCATCCATGTCGTAGAAGGAGGACCAAGGTGTGGACATGTACAAACCCAGGGGGAGAAAGGTATGGGAAAGAACAAAAGATGAAGCTATCCAAGATCGGAAACAAAGCTAAACACAACCGACATGGTGGGAAATAAGTTTGGATTGCATCCTCAATCTGTCCGAGCCAAAGAAGGAGGGGGTTGAACTACCACAAAATCCCACACCACGGGTATACCGACGACCAACCAATGAAAAGCCAACACTATCACGGCTTGTAGTCAACTAGGAGAGCCATACGCCAATTGAAGATGAGATGTGGTGAGGTGGGACCGCTAGATCTTACAGAGGCACTTTCGATATAGTTAAGGACGACCGATAGGATAGAGAGGCATGCCAAGAGGAATGACAAGAGTGGGACGGGGATGTACATGGACAACCGAAGGAGCTGATGCCGCACCACAACATTACTACAGTCCACCCCTTATCGTGTGTTTGGTAGGCTTTGCGAGGCTCATGCAGGCTTTGGGGAGCCAAATTAACCCATTTGGATGCCTTCTTTTACTATTTCGCCTGCATGGCATGACAATTAGAGCACCATTCGGCCTGTGTCTAGAGGAACAGCCCAATCAACTACTTCCAATGAGCTAGGCCCGAGCGATGTGAGTGACCACACATGGTTGCAGGCGGCTGCTCGTGTGGGGCCCGTGAGAGACACCACATTATTTCCCGATGTGGAACCATAAATCCCCTCACACATTTCTCAATGCTCAGGCTCCCCTATCTTCATTCTCTCCAGCGGCAGTGACCATCGTAGGAGGCAAGATCTGGATGGCAAGCACCAGTGGCACACATCGGCTTCATCACTGATTCTCTCTCTCCCATATGCCTTCATCAATGGAGGTATGCCCTCTCTCCACACCTTCGCATGGATCAATTAAGGCATCATTTATCCATCGATTAAACTTCACACGTCGATTAAATGGAAAGTGGTCTGTTGTGGCATTGATTAAACTAGGAGAGTTCATTTAAGGCTTGCTCGGTTAGTCTATACAATGGTATTGGGAAGGATTTTGATTAAAAGGGGGTTATATTAAATGAGAATACCTTTATCTTAACTAGACATGGCGGGCCTAGAGGTACTTTAAATGGTGGTAACCTTGATGCTGGTACTCTTCGACCTACAACGACATTATAGAGGAGCCAGGCTCAAGAAACCTGGCCACTATCTCGACTGCTTTGGTATTGCCAATGTCCACCATCTCCTCCTCATTATCGTCCTCTAGAACAATGGTGGTCGGTGCCACCACAATGGTAGACCTGTACTTGGACCATATAGTTCTCTGACCTTGATCTGCCAACTTATCCTCATCCATGGCCACAACAGTATGTCCACCTGCATAGTACCGTTGGCAGGATCAGGCTTCATCATCTCTATCTCAGTATTCATTGCATGTGAGAGCACAACTTCTCCTTCCTTGATCATCTCGTCCATGGTGTTGAACCGAGAGTACACCTGCATATACTTCACAAACTTTAAGTGGGTACCACGCGATCACCCGAGTAGCAGTGTTGTCCATCGAAGGTTGGTGCGGAGGGGTTCATGGTGGTGGAACGATGGTGAGAAAGAGAGTGAGATGTGGAAGAGGAGATGGTAGAATATGATACGTACCAAACATATCTACAATATTTGTATGATTCATGCTATATTGCTATCAATTACATACACTTTGGCATACTTATTATTATTTTTTATTGGACTAACATATCCTATCATCCATACATCTTGTTCCATCTATTAGACAACCTCATATTTCTTGAGCTTTTCATCCACGATCGACTCTTCATTGAATTTCTCCATGACATCATAGTTACATAGACCGGCTCTGTAGGCGATAGGCAAAATGAGGTTTTCAAGGACAATCAAAAAAAATTGTTGTGCCGATGGCCACCAAATTTCATTGGTGCCAGTCCATAATTTGCCTTGCTTCATGTTCTGTTCATTCACAAACCTAGCTTTCTTTCCGAACAGCTAATCCTAAACCTAAAACTTGTTCTACATTCTAGCGGAAAAGGCAAGACCCATGTTTCCTTTCACCTTATCCCAAAAACATTTGTGGGTACAACACATGCCCCATATTTTGCTTCATGGTGTGGGCAAGACATGTCTGATTTACTTGTGATGGTTGTATGGGCAAATGTGTCAGCAATTTACTTTTGAAGTTAGAACTATAACTTAATAGCTTTCAAATGGCAAACATGGAATTTCTCCCAAATTGGAACTCTTGCCAAAACAAAAAGTCTCGATTCCCTGCATAATATGATAAAAAAATAGATGATACAACATAGAATTCACATGATCAATGTGATAAAAGGAAAGAAATCATCCAATATAATGGTGCAAACTATCAAACACAAACGGTCAATGCAGCCTCATTAGGTCACCACCACAACACCTAGATTTTCATCATTGGATTTTTTTCTCGCCCGCTTAGCTCTCTTTCTTGCGGAATGGGCCAAAGAATGTGAAGTAGTGGTAACCCTCCCCCCAACCATAAACCACATTGTTCCACTTGCACCCATTGGAGCAGATGCCCACTTTGGATATAGATGTCATGGTCAACTAATCTAGCTCGGAGGAAACAACTTGGTCCATCTGTTCAATAACCTCATCTTTGTTTATCTGGCATACATGATCAGCACTTACTTGAATTTCTCCAGAGTGCCTCAGTTGCACAAGCCAGCTCTCCACCTAATGGGCAAGATGTAGTTTTCAAAGGCACCCTCGGGAAATTACTTCGTTACAAACTTCATCATGTGTGCGTGAGATCAAGTATAAATGTTGAAAGTATAAACTAGATAAATTGCAAGAAACTAACCAATTAAGTGCAAAAAGTGTAAATGCCATTAACCTACAAGAACCTAATTAGTGAAGTGCTAAAATTGTAAACCACTAAAATGCAACAACTACATAAATGCTAAAAGTGTAAACCTCATAAAATTGCAAGAACTAACCAGATAAAAGCTTAATTTGTAAAGTATGTTAAACTCAAATAACTAACCACAAAAAATGCTAAAAGTATAAGAGATGCTAAAGTACAAGAAGCTAAGCAAATAATGTTAAACTGTAAACCATGCTAGACTACAAAAAACTAATCATAGCAAATACACAAAAGCTAGGGGCAATGCATAACAATGAAGAGGAGCACATAGGTCTACTAGGGTTCCACTGAGGGTCATAGAGCTAGATCAAAACCTGATATGATCACTCATCACCTCGATCTGCTTGATTTAAAAACAGCTGAATCCCATATGCAGGGAAGCATGGATACAACCCAAATACAAAGTTATAAAGTAGAAGACATATTCTAACCTTTGTATTGGTGGCATCAAGCTCAGATCATAAATCCCATGCTGACATGCTCAAGCCACATAGTGTGTCTATGCAATGGGGTTTGAGTTGTTGCTCTCGATAATAACCATACCTCTATATTTGTTCATGACATCATGGCCAGCATGCATAGGGCTTGATTGTGTGAGATTTCGCGATGGTAATTCTGTGTGGTGCTTCAAGTGTTTAATAGTATGAATATCCTTGAAGGACTCCTCTGGATCCTCGTGGATTGAATCAGGGATTGCGGGCAGAGGACAATTGATCATGGGGTTTGCTAGGGTAGGGTTTGAGATTATGTCAGAGTGACAAATGGTAGTGTCTAGCAGGCTAGGATCCGAGATTGTGACAAAGCGATGAGTGGTGGGGTCTAGTAGGCTAGGTTTTGTGATAGAGGCAAAGTGACAAGTGGTACTCCAATAGGCTAGGGTTTGGGATTGGAGCGGGATGGGGTAGGGAAATGTGGAACTAGCTTTCTTATTTTGTTGATTTTATCATTTCTATTTTTGTTTCCCCATTTCCCTTACTAACAGCATACCACTTGGTCGTGTGAAAATGCATTAGTGTGGAAACAATTCCTTGAATATCTCCTATGTGTCTCTTTGGTAAGGCATGCTAAACATACATTGTGGTACGAGCTATTTATTTGTGTCTGCATGTCCAACTGATGCATAACGACTTTGATTTTATATTTACTTTTGGTCTTAGGTTTCTATTGCCACATGGTTTATAAGTGGAACAATAAGTTAAATCAATCTTATAAGTAGAGATACTTTGTTTAGGAGGTTTGCAAAATAACAAGTTCTCGTGCCAAACCTTAGATATTTTCGACCAGCGGTATGATTTTTCACTACTTGGTTATCATGAAAGCAAACTAGATAGACAGGGTCCACAAATTGGAGAAACCAGTTAACCATACCAAAATACTTGTGATAGAACTACACATAATGTTAAACTAACAATACTTAAATGGTAGGTAGCTAGTCATAGGAACACAAAATAGCCTACTGAATAAAATGGCAATAACAGAGTCTTGTAGAGGATGGACAACAAAAGCTACGGCCACCGTAAAGGATCTCCATCTCCATGTTTGCATTTTAGGGGAAGCTTGAGTTGGCTTTTGACATGATGAGGATGGCTCTTAAGAGCAAAATGTCTTTGTCAAAAGCTCCACACTATCCTCCTAAAGTACCTTCCATTAATGCATCAGGGACACATGAGATAAATGAGCATCAGAGGGTCTAAAATCAATTTATGGTCATCGTGTTTCTTATGCATCACAACACCAGAATACACCAAATATAAGAATCCCATTAACTCATTCATAACCAAAATTGCATTGATTGGTCAGGAAATATCTACTGATCGATTATAAGGTATTGAGTTCAATTGAGAGTTCAGCCACTAAAGTCCACAACTGATTGTCGGATACTCTGGAAAAAAAGGCTAAAGGACGAGTTCGCATTCACGTCTCTAGGTCACATACAATATTTTTAGTTGCTTAGCTGACTGAATTGTATGTTGCACAAATCCTTTTTTAGTTTGTTTGGATGCAGTACTATCCTCTATAACCTGACACTGAACATCCTCTCATGCATGTCTTTGTTGATCAATTAGAACACCCAAATATTTCAAAGGTTGAGAACCACACATGCGGGTAAATGTTGACAACAATAAATGCTTCTCCATTTAATTCTTGCCCATACAGTATCACAGCTATCAGGATTTAATGCTAGACTCAGCAACCACATGTGAACAAAATGCAGTCAGCACAATAAACATCGCACATGCAAGGTGGACTCTAGATCAGAAAACCAGGGGTGCAACAACAAACTAAGGTGTGCATGTGGATTTAGTAATTTACTTACATCCATCAACCCAACTAGAAGTTGTAACCAAATTTATATTTGTTCATTAGGACATGAGTAATATGTGAACCCTACCCAGTGTAGTGGATAACCTAGATACACCACTAAACATGTTTCTCATCTCCATACTGAAACATACTCATAATCATAACACTTCCTTCACAAGAAAAACATTAATAAAGTACTTTGAGTACAAGAAAAAATCAAATGATCAACATGCAAGCATTAGCATAATTACCTGGAACTATGTTGAGATACTTGGACAATGCACAAGGGCGGGCTGAGGTATATCCTTTGAAAGAAAATGGTGCCATATCAACCAACATCTTCTTTTGAGGTCAATTGTGATCAGCCATGTCTTTATGCTTCAAAATTTTGATTTACACAACAAGTAAACAATATTATCACAATCACAGGTCAAGTGCAAGACAGGTGAGATGCTAGTGGGTCCTTTAATGTCAACACTCTTGCATAGGTGTCACTCAGAGTCAAGTCAGGCAACAACATAGAATGACTTGGGTAGTCAACCGAGATTTTCTTGTCATAAGCTATGAATCCCTTGATTCATTGGTCGCAAGAAGTCGTTCCATATCCATGTCATCATACGACCTTTAATCAATATCTGGTCTTTCTTATATTTTTATCTCGGCAAACTTGATCATGCCATTACTGTATGCAAACATTCTAAACCGGCCAGAAATACAATTTTGTGTTGTTCATGTTGCCAGGCATCACCTTAGGAAATGCGATGAAGCGCGCCACACACATTTTGGTGAGCATTTTGTAGAATAGAATCCCCATCCAAAGATCAACCCATTCGAGCTTCTCCAAAGTGAATCACCTTGGAAGCTAGAAACTAGGTCATCCACGCTCTGACATGGAACGACAGCTCCACCTACGACACTTTACACCTCCAAACCCAAGTCCTGGGGGAGATCAAACCCCAAGGGATCGGTGAATACCACAGCGCAGCCAGGATTAAATGGACGCTGTTATCATAGGGAAAGAGGCCAAGATCCGAGGATGTGAGTATGCGCTGGTGGGGACCTGGGAGCAGGCACAACGATGGCATGGGGTTGGCCTTGTAGATGAAGTACTCATGTCGCCCTCTGAGGATGGGTAGGAAGAGGATGGAGACAACAAGGAAATCCTTCTTGGAGCAGATGACGTTGGGCCTGCCACAACCGTCTTCCATGAGGCAAGGGCAGTGGACACACAGATAGAAGGCTGGTTGGTGATGCAAACAGTGACCTGGACAATGTGGCCATCACTCAAGAAGGCCTCCGCAGTGGTGGAATTCCTCACGTCGGCGAGGTACGCTAGTGGCTCAGGGAAGACCCAAGCGCGGGAGGGGATGCAGCGTCACGATGAGGGTGTATTAGGGACCCACATAACATGGAGAAGATCTTTCTCATGTCCTCTTGCTGCCAAAATCAAACATCATGCTCGGGCGGCCACAATCGGCGGTGGGACAGATCGGGGTTCAGATCGGATTTGGGAAGTGGGAGTTGTAACCTGTGGGTTTCTTGACAGTGCTAAGGAAGGCAGGGGATAGCTGGAATTAAATTTACATAGAAGGAAAAAGGAAACAACCATACTTTTCCAAGGTATGTCATGTATCAATAACACTCTGGCCAAGCATGCAGAACAAAACTATGCATGCTTCTGAATTTTAGTATACCAAGGAAAACAACATAGATAGGTATCAGTTCTCAGTAGCCAGAAAAGGGTGGCGCCAAGATCCAAAAGCAAGCGAGTACCATGTATTAGCAAAACCAACATTAGTTTTATCTTTGTTTGCGTACAGAAGGTGGGATCTTTGGGAAAGGTGTAGCAAACTTAAGTGTCAAATATGCACAAATAGGTACATGATCAATATTAGAATTTGAGCTAGAAAGAAATATAGTTTCTAGACACTCAAAGCACATGCTGAAGAAAATCTAGAGCCAGTGGCATGCCAAAGCAAGCATAATATGATGAACACGAGCTCCTATCATGGTCATCCTTAGTATGGTCTCCATCACTGCCTTCCTCGCCAAAGTACTCTACTCGATTTGTCCCAAAGGTGCCCATCTAAATATCCTCCCTTCTCTTCTTTTGATTTCCCAAGTCATTTTCTCCCATTTCAATTTTTGGCCCCACGATGGTGACAAGCATTCATCCAAAGGTTGCATCGGGATCTCTCTGGATCATTGCCCCTTCCCTATCCCATAATCTCCTGCAAATTTATACCCGTCATACCTTTGATGACACAAAAATCCTTTTCTGGAGATCTCCTGCTTCACTATTTGTCTCCAAAAATAGTGAATTTGACACTCAAAACTGAACCAACCTCCTTTGGAATCAGTGCATGATCTTTCTTGTTCCATGGATAGGTAGCGGTTCTCTTCACTTGAGTTGGAGATTTATCATACCACATGTACTTCTCTGGCTGGAGCGGAGTCTTTGTCGAATTCATGTGCATGTAGTGGCAACCATCCCTCTCAACCTCCTATCTTGGAGGCAAAATTTGTTCTCTTGGGATGTAGATCCTTGGAAAGAAGGTCTTTAGTGTCGCTTTAGATTCTTTGAGGAGGCCACCATCTGCTTAAGGGGCATATTCCTCTCTGGTGCATGCTGTTCTAAAGGATACTTGATGTTGGTGAGATATTGATCCTCTATGTCCAAAGGATACTAGACGAAGTCGTCTTCATCCACCTTTAGGACGCCGACCATCATCTTCATCACCGGCAATTAGTTGTGGGTCCTTCTTGATGGTGATTTTTGGCGGTGACGCTTGGAGGTGCAGCACGGTCGGTCGACTCCCCCAGCATTTGCTAGACGTGTGGTCCTCCACGTGCTCTCTCCCTACGTGGTTGTGTGGCATGTGTTATCTGGGGCATTGTAATAATTTGTTCCACGGAGTTTGTATTCAGTTGTCTTAATCAATGTCAGGCCTTTTATTTCATCGGTTAGTAAAATGCAAATCCACTTAAGAGATTGCAAAATTCACATCATCACATGATGACATTGAATGCACTAGAATGGAGGACACCATCAAAATGAGAAAGAAATTAGTCATAAATTCATCAAGATGAATCAAGCTCATATGTCCAATGTCATAACACTAAAAGATGAGACTAGAAATAACCAAAAGGTAAAAGTTTCCAGTGTGTTATGGAAACATATGAATCTCCAATTTTTCAATAAAAGTATGGAAATTTGAGTGTTCTGCCAAATAAAAAGGTATGCACTTGTAGTTCCTAGCCTTCAATTCCATTTATGTGTACAACACAAACAACCATGATTTTCTTGCCGAGTGGAAACTACGCCGGCCATTCCACCATCTATGTCTAGATCTATTTAATTTATAACTTTTGCGAAAAGGCAAGATAGTCATCACACTCGAGCCACATGCATAAGCACATGGAAAGTTGGAAACCACAACCCAGTGAGACATGGGGACACTCAAATTTTTGGAGGGTTATTTTTGCCATAGATTTTACTCCTTCCTTGTTTGCTTGCTTTCAAAAAATAACAATAAATAATGGCTTTTTGGTCCATTCAACCAGGCTTGAACCAATAATCATAAGGGTAGAACAAACATTCATTAACCATTATTGTTATGTTGCACGCAGGTTTTTAAAGGAGTTTTTTTGCAAGGGTGCCTTTTTATTTAATCGGCCGATCACTTTTCTAATGTTGCTCTCAATATGTTGCCACTTTGCTCCTATTGGAGATCATTTCCAATCAGCTCCCATGGCAGAAAATTGCCTCCTGTGGAAGCTCAATCGGTTGCCATGGTAACAGAATCCTCGAATTCTATATACAGTGTGTAACCATGTAGAAACAAAATACTTTGCATTCTAGAGGTCAACATGCACCCTCCCCCCCCCCCCATTCAATAGGGTGTGGTTTCGAGGGCCATCAAACATGCCCTCATCTTATATATTTTACAAATGCACTTTTGTAACAATCAAGATATTTACTTGTGATGGTTGTATGGGCAAATATGTTAGCATATTACTTGTGATGGTTGATCTACAATTCAATAGCTTTCAAACAACAAATGCAATTTCTTCCAAATTGGAACATAACAACCAGTCTTGGTTCCCTACATAATATGCTAAAGCCCGATAGATGATACAACATAGACTTCACATGATTAATGTGATAAAAAGAAAGAAATCATCCCAGCTAATGGTGCAAACTAGCAAACACAAATGTTCAATGCAACCTCGTTATGTCATCATCACAACACCTAGATTTTCATCATTGGATTTTTTTTCTCGCCTAACCTAGCTCGCTTTCTTGCGGAATGGGTCAAAGAATGTGTTGTAGTGGTAACCCTCTCCCCAACGATAAACCACATTGTTCCACTTGCACCGATTGGATCATATGCCCACTTTAGAGCTAGATTTCATGCTCAACTGATCTAGCTCAGGGGAAACAACTTGGCGGCATCAAAGTTAAGGTTCCACAACCGACACGGCTACAAATGTGTGCCCCCACCTTGTTTTCTCTACCTCTCTCCTCCACACCCCTCCCATGTTTCTCCTCCTCCCCAGATCCCTCTCTTTTCATTAGATTCGGCAGCCTCGCCAGATGGTGAGGCGAGAGAGGAGTGTCCCCACTCTTGTCCTGTAGTTCAAAAAAAACCTCAACTTGAAAGAACATCTGCCAATAGCGTATTTTGTCGACAAAATTAACCCCTTTCCATTTTGATGCTTCTATAACCATTTCCAAAAAATTTCTTATTCATCATTGGCAAGTTAAGATCAACCACTTGATTTGGGCACACACTGACTAACACCAAATTAACTAGGTGATTTTTTGTCCCTTAACCCCGTTACCTCATGTCTACATAAAAAAGTCTACTCCTTTTTCGAAACATTTGGAGGGCTATAAGAGAGAAGCCTTAGAAAGAGTGTTGTATTGGTACTTAAATTAGATTTGATAATAACTAATCTTCCATATATAGCGAACAAATTCTCTTGCCAGCCCTTAAATATTTTAGACCAATAGCACGCCTTTTCACTACTTGGTATTGATGAAAGCACACTAGACAAACAGGGTCCCCAAATTGGAGAAACCAGTTAACCATACAAACATACTCGATAGAACTACATATAATGTTAAGCTAATAATACTGAAATGGTAGGTAGCTAGTCACAGGAACACAAACTAACCCAGTGAATAAGATCGCAATAACAAAGTCTTGCAGACGATGGGCAATAAAATCTAGGGCCACTACAAAAGATCTCCATGTTTGCATTTTAGGTTCTTGAGTTGGCTTTCCAGATGATGAGGATGGCGCTCGAGAGAAAAATGTATTTGTCACAAGCTCCTCACTATCCTCCTATAGTACCTTCCATTATTGCATCAGGGACACATGAGATAAATGAGCATCAGAGGGTCCAAAATAAATTTATGGTCATTCTGTTTCTTATGCATCACAACAACAAAGTATACCAAATATAAGAATCCCATTAAATCATTCATAAGCAAAACAGCATCAAGTGTGTTGGGGATATAACTATTGGTATGACCCGCCTAGGAGGGGTCGGGTTATACTTGCAAATATTCTTGAAGCCCTAGACCCAGGATATAGATGGCGGTTTAGTTAAGGGCCCAAGGCCCAGAAGCAACTTAAGGCCCGTAGTGATAAACCGCCATGTATGTGTGACTTATATTGTAAGGCAAGAATAGTTAAGAGACCGAGCCGGACACTGTTTATGAGCCAGCCGGGACTCTGCAGAGCCACTGGGCGTCGACCTACGTATATAAACGGATGACCCGGCGGTAGTTCAGGGCAAGAAACATCAACTCGATAGCTAGGTCAAGCGATTCTCTCCCTGGTTATCGAGACATAAGCAATCCAACTCAAAACTGGATCCTAGGCTTTTACCTTCACCGTAAGGGGCCGAACTAGTATAAACCTAATGTCCTTTGTCCCGATTAACCCCTTTAAGCTTCCTAGTTGCGATGGCTCCACGACTAAGTCCTTTCGCTAGGACATCTGCCATGACAATTCCACGACAGCTGGTGCCCATCGTGGGGCCAGCGCATGGTGGATTTGAGTTTTGAAGGGCAGCTTTGAAGGACTCACGGGATATGTTGTGGGCCGGATGACCAAGAGTCATCGCGGCAAGATCTACATTGATGATGCAGGATGGGGCCCCGATGCTGACTCAATTGAGTACGGGTACCGGGTCCCCTTCGGTGGAATTCACTTCTTCATCGGCAAGATCGGCGAGCCGGACATCTGCACCGACCTCGTCGAGACGGCTCAGCGTGCAAGACCCGCCCGGGCTCTGCCTGCTGTGAAGCGTGCCTTTGTGGGATGTATCCATGAAGGGCTCTCTGAGGGATCTGCATCTGGTGGTGAAACGGCCATCTACTCTGATGGCGGGTCATCCACAGGTGACACGGATTCATTGTATCAACTGCAAGATGGCAGGCTTGGGGGCTGTTCCGGTGGCAGCAGTATTCCAGACTGCTTCGAGCCGCCGAGCAGGGTTGGGATCTTCATGGCCGGCATACAACATATCCAAGACTCCAAAACTGCGGCAGCCATGACCTCCGGATCAGCAGCGGCCGGGGCAGGAGGCCCTGTCCGCTCGCCGGCTTAGGTGTTGATGGATCTCACGGATAAGGTGACCACTCTGTTAACCGCCGTGGTCAACCCGACGGATCAAGCTCGACATGATGCGGAAGTGGCACAGTTAAAATTAGATATGGTGCAGGCTAAGGAAGATCTAGTAGCGGAATACGTCAGGATAACTGCAGAGCGGGCGGCTTTGGACGTTCAGGCTCAGCGGATTCAGGTACAGACTTACCGGCTCACGCAAGATCAGAACGCGTCTTAGGAGGTCATGAGGAGAAGACATCAGAAGACTCAGTCTCGACTCCCTCCGGTTTATGATCCTCCAAACCTCTTTCACACGCCTGGTGCAAGGCCGAGTAACCCGCCGTGGCTCTCCCCGTGTACTGAGGCAGACCGGGTTGCGACACCCGGGGGCGAGGCACCGGTTCAGCCACAGGTGATGGGGCCTCCCCGCGTGAACACGGCTCCACCTCAGTATGTACCAACCCCTCCGGGTCACTATTCTAACCTGTTGGAGAACATGATAGAAGCGGCGGCACGGCTGGCGGCTCTCCCAATTCATGGCGACTCTCCGACGGCGGTTGAAACCTCCCGGGTCAGAGAACTTCTTCAGACGGCCTTAGCATAACAGGAGGCATACTCATACAGCCGGGACAACATCCATTCGACCCCTCGTCCAAGTCAAAGCCCGAGTTATAGCAGGCACATGGATTCATCGGCTGTTTCAAGAACCGTCCGTCGTTGTAACCAGCCAAGTGGTCATGACCCGGTGCACCACGGGTCCTTTAACTTGGTAGATCAGGACAGAATACGTCAAGAGGCTGAGCGGGCAGTGGCTCAGCAGGCAGCTGAGCAGGCGGCTCAGCTGACGGCTTACCAGCTGTATCCGGTTTATCCTACGACTTCTATCGAGGAAGGTGTAGCCACCATGACCGGAGGTGTCCCCTGTCTAGTGTCGGCTCTACATAACGAGCGCTTGCCCAAGGATTTTAAGGGACCTAGGAAGGTACTGAACTACACAGCCGACTTACAGCCCGGGGCATGGACTGAAAGCTACGAGATGGCTATGGAGTTATTGGAGGTCAGTGATGCTACGATGGCCAAGTACTTTACCATGATGTTGGATGGGACCGCCTGCACTTGGTTGAAAGGCCTGCCACCTAATTCAATCAGTTCATGGACGGAGCTAAAAGCCCGGTTCATCCAGAATTTCAAGGATACATGCAAGCAGCCCATGTCAATTGTGGATTTGATGAATTTCAAGCAAGAGGAGGGCGAGTCTACAACCCATTGGGTGCGCCGGGTTAAAGCCATAATACATTCATCTAATAAGATGGATGTCGGCTCTGCAGTTTTAATGTTGGATAAATATTGCCATTTTTTTGCCTCTGAAACAAAATCTAGGGCAGCTCAAGCGCGATTGTAATGATATGGGCACGCTGATGGCAGCTCTGGTCAAGTACGCCGACTCTAATAGTACCAAGTGTCGGTTCAATATCCGGCGTATCTCATAGTAGGGGTCCTAAGCTGGGCGTCTTGGAGCGATGGTAACATGGACACGAATTTTACCCAGGTTCGGGCCCTCTTGATGGAGGTAAAACCCTATGTCTTGCTTTTGATTGTATTCATATGGGGTATAGTACAGAGTACATGTATCTACCATGAGATGATAGTAATGAATATGAGATTGTCTATTGACTAGCCTGGCCTCGGTTTATATTAAGATACCGGAGGACTGGGGTTTAGGAGAGTCCTTATCTTGGGCGCCAAGTCTTATGGAGTCTTCCTTGTATGCGGCAGGGGTTATCTGAACTGGCCCATGAGTATATGGCCATGGGGGTCCTCGGCCCAATCCAACTGATCGGGAGATGACGTGGTGAGTACCCCCTAGTCCAGGACACCGTCAGTAACCCCTTGAACCGGTCTTCAAGTGGGGACGCTCCTCGATTCTTCCGAACTGTTCTTCATCTTCGGTCGTCGGTCTTGAAAACTGGTTCAACAAATCTTCTCATCTTCGATCTTGAGGATCGCCGAAGTGCATCCGGAGAGCTTATACGTCAGGTATCCGAGGAGCCCCTTTAAGTTTTTGTCCTTTATCAATGCCTTGTTATTTTTATGCCACACCTCGGGTTTGGAGTTGTTCCCGGGCGGCAGTCTCCTCTTGCGTCCGAGCTCCAACGCCGTACTGCATTCGAGGTATCCTTTGCAGCCGAGCACCAACGCCGGACCGCTTTCGAGCTCCAATCCCAGAATGTATCTGAGCTCCACTGCTGGAATGTATCCGAGCTCCACCACCGGGCTGTATCTGAGCAGTATTGCTACAGCTGAGCTCCAACGCTGAACTGCATCTGAGCTCCAACACCGGACTATGTCCGAGCTCCAACGCCGGACTATATCCAAGGTGTCATAGATCACCTTGGTTCAAAAAAGTTGAAGGAGTTTAGCCGAGCTTAATGCCGGAAATGCCCTCTATGTAGCCAGTCCGAGCTTTATGCCGGACTGCTTCCGGGGTGTCTATTGTAGTCGAGCACCAACGTCGGACTGTATCCGAGGTGATGCACCACCTCGGCCATGGGCTGATTTTTATGAATTTAATTCCGAATTATGCAATGTAATCTCTGCCGAGATGTATAGCCAGTAGCCCTCAAGGTGCGTGTTGGCCTAATATTCGGGATGCACCGGAAGGAAAAAAATTAAACCGCTGACCCTAGTAGCCCCTGAGACTCAAGTCGATTCATAAAATCAGCCTGAGGATCAATTCCCAGCTCGGCATCATACTTAGGAATAGAAACACGGTGTGCAAAGTCCTCGAGACTCAGGTTGGGTGCGGTCGACCAACCTGAGGATAATAATCTCTTCAAAAACTATATTGCCCTTTAAATTTTCTGCATTGGATTGTCAATGCAGTAGCCCCCGAGACACTGGTCAGGTGGCAACACCAGATTAGGGGATCGATGTGCCCTTTTAATATTTGTAAATAATAAGCCCGAAGCCTAGTAACCCCCGAGCCTTAATGCGGGCACGGGAGGCCGAATTAAGGATCGATATCCATAGTAAAATCACAAATTATGTGTAATGACTCTATGTATCCAAGTACTTTACGTCATTAATGCTTGGATCCGCATTGTACAAAACTTTGTTGACCGACCATTGGCTTCAACCTCCATGGCCAGCAGTCGAGGAGTGTTTGTCCTACTTTATAAAGCCTTTATGAGGGCAAAGATTTACGGCAAACAAGGCAATCCGGCCATACGGTTTTATAAACAAAGGTACATAGAGAGACATGTTATATTATTGTTTAACATAAGAAACATCATCCAAAGAAAATAGTCCCGCTATTGGTTCCTTTCTTTGGGTTGTCATGCTAAGCATGATCATGAAACCGCAACTCCGATCAATGTGGTAGGAAAATACTGAGGATTTAGTTCGGGGAAATCTTCCAAACTCTGTGGTCTAAATGAACCCAAATTTTCACCTCCATTGGGATCGTTGATAATCTAAAAGTGGCCCATCATCGGCTTCTACCCCCTTGTAGATGCTATGCAGGGTGTTTCCGCAATAACAAAACAACCCTTAGCCAATGTCTCGGTGCCCTAAGGCGGTTGTGTTAGCGGAAACGAGGCAATCAGATATGCGGCCTTTATAACTTTCACTTAGTCATAGGAGCTTAAAGTTGGGAGGCCAGCAAGTAGCCCCCTGGTTAGTGTTCGGCGACAGCCGAGGTCAAGCCATAAACACTTCGGCCAATGTTATGAATGGCCCATCATTTAATACAGTCATCGGACCGCTGACCAGTTTACGCTTATTGTGACAGTCAGTTTTCGGCTTTCTCCACTGCGGTGCTTAACCATGCGAGCTAGAAGCACAATCGCAGTGGTTCTCCCTTTGCACACCTAGCCGAACAAAGCGGAACATAGGAGGCAAGCGCAGGAGCCGGGCAACCCAACTATTGACCGAAAACACAATTCAAAACGGATGCATATATAGCAATATCCGAGAATTTTTGCCGAATCTCTAAAGGTGTCCGGCATTGCACTACGAGACTTATGGGGAAAACACACAAATAGCTGGAAAGTGCCATAGGATTGGAAAACCAAAAAACATCAGGAAAAATTCGACGTTTGAACTAGATCAATTGTTCGGTGCCAATCAGAAATTTGGTCTTAGAAAAAAGAATTGTGCTTCTATCGTGCTTTAACATGATACATCCTATCTCAAGACTTCAAGCGGGTCAGCCTACGGCTTCAACCTCCTATCCCAAAGGCGGAGTGCTTCTCGTTAGGCTAGTTTAGCAAACTTTAGCGGCTATTGACCACACACTCGCGTCGAAAAAAGGAGTGATAGAAAAAAAAATTTGCAACGACTAAGAAGAAGAACACTTATTATAAAATAGCTCACATAAATTTAGGAGCCCCCGAGTGACTTGGGTAAAAGAGTTTTATGTATAATGATTGTATGTACCGAAGTACTTATATCATATATGTGTTCACCCAAACTTTAAACGCGTCTTAACCGACCATCGGCTTCTCCCTCTTCGGCCAAGGGCCGAAAAGTGTTATGTACTTCACCTGTCGAGAATATCGACGGTGTTTCCGATAACCAGGCAATCAGGCCATAGGGCTGTAATAGACAAAGCGCGCTCAGGGAACTTATGCTATATTACTGACGAAGTGTAAGAAGCATCTCCGAAGAAAATAGTACCCCCACCGATACCTTTCTTCGGTTGCTCATTGCTACTATGAGACTTGTGCAATAGATTTTTTGTACTCATGAGTTCCGTTGTGTGTCGACAATTATTGAAAATAGTAAGAGCGCTAGCTTTCGGCTTCACCCAGTCTAAGGTCCAGCTCGGGTGACCCGATCATGACAATCGCAGAGGTGCTCCCTTTACTCCCTAGCCGAACAATCGGGAACGTAGGGGTAAACACAGGAGCAAGGCAACCTAGCTTGCAAATCACTTAGGTCAATATGGTGCATATTGTGGCATAATACACAAACAAGGAACGAAGCTGTACAAGTATAATCATATGCAAGAGGAAAATCTCCAGCAAGGGAGCCCCCAAGTAAACAGGGTATTTGAATTTGTGTGTCACAAACAAAGTTTGGACAAGGAAGTTTTTCACAAACAACTTTTTGCCAAAAAAGTATAATGCTTCGTCAAACCGAATAAAATTTAAAACTGAAAGTTTTTTAGCATGAAAGCGACTTAGCTGGTTAATGTGCTTGGTGTTGATGACGGATTCGGCCGTGTGGCGGCACGAAGACACCCGTTGATTTGTGACAGATCCGACAAGGTTCATAGTCCTCAGCATGGTCGAGGTCCCAGCCACCAAGCCCGAGGTGTCCGAGCAAGGAGTTCGGCACTCCGGAGTAGGTTAATGAAAAGGTACTGAAGCCCCCAATCTAGCCGAGGTGATGGGGCGAGTCGGCGGATAGACGCCGGAGCCCCCATATCGGTCGACGCGTCGAAACAGGTCGGTGTGGCAGACGTCGGTTGATGAAGATAGCGCGCCAAGGTGACAAAACAACTTGTCGATAGAGGTTGAGCGACGATGTCGGCATGCCGAAGTAACCCCGTGACGCATCCGAAGTCGATTACCTGCACACATAAGATAGTGCAAGCCAAAAGTAATAAAAATATATATTCTACTTAACTGACTTAAGTGAAGTAAATAGTTAAAGGAATATGGCTTGGGCGCTGAGGCGCCCGAACAAAGAGTTTGGTTTGACGAAGTGGTGACGCTACATGGCGGACATGGCATAGTCAAGGTTGGTCATCTATATGCGTAAAGTAGCACAAGCCAGATAATAATAAAATAAATAGAAATTCTTGATAGAATTTACTTATGTGGAATAAATTATTAAAAGATATTTGGAATAGCGCGAGGCCAATGTCGATAGGGCGTCGCGTGACGAGGGTGCCGGGTTCACAGGGTTGCCCGTGTTACGGATATGATGTATGCCAGACAGTGGTGGCTAATCAGATCGCCCTGAAACGACGACCGCAATGTAGACCGAAGTGCAAAACCTATAGCACCAAGAGTCGCTAACCAATAGAAAATAAACTTTGAAATAATATTAATATGCACGTCGTCAATAACTTAGAACGATTGCACCTGGTGATTTATCGACGACGTCCATGCTGATGGCAGATGAGATGATTATGGACGATGGAAGTCCTGTCCAGAGTGCCTCAAGACTGCATCAGGCCGACCAATATACGGAACGGCCGATCTGATTTATTCTACGTGTAGCAGACCCATGTCCTAGGTGATTCGGGCAGACCGCGTCCACGAGAAGTTGTAATGGCAATTGATAGGGAGCAACCAAAAATCAAACATCAAATTTTGTCATCACGTGAGCAAAAGCTAAGATGCCCTATTCATTGATTTGATAGACGTGATGTACTTAGACAAATAGTAGTACTATTTAAGGAATTGATTTACTTCCCTGGTGGATCACGTGAAGAAGAACACATCACCTCGGTTGATTCCACGCAAACCTGACAAAGTGTGTACGGCCTCTTGGCTGTCCCGAGGAAGGCACGCGGAACCAAAAGGTAGTAGCGGCCGCTGATCCCAGTTTTTTCTTTTATAGCAGGTCCATGAGTCTCGATGTAGAGCACATGCATCAGCTTGATTGAACCGATCTTGCCGTAGAGCTCGGGCGCCGAACATCCTGCCGCCGCCGCATTAAGCGTGTGCCGCCATCTAGCACCAGTATAACCACGCATACCTTCTGCCAAAAAAAACATATCTGCACAATGGCGGATCCTTGGAATTGTTGATCAGTCGCACAAATTTTTCCGCGAGCTTGATCTGCAGTCAAAGCAAAGATACTTTTGGCAAAAAATTGATGCATGCAAAACAGAATAAAGTGGAAATATAACACCTGATCATCCCATCAATCCGTGACGATCGCCCAGCAGGCTCTCAATGAAAGCACCAATATCGGTTCAATATCCGGCGTATCTCGTAGTAGGGGTCCTAAGCTAGGCGTCTTGGAGCGACGGTAACATGGACACGGATTTTACCCAGGTTTGCGCCCTCTTGATGGAGGTAAAACCTTACGTCCTGGTCTTGATTGTATTCATATGGGGTATAGTACAGAGTACATGTATCTACCACGAGATGATAGTAATGAATATGAGATTGTCTATTGACTAGCCTGGCCTCAGTTTATATAAGGCACCGGAGGCCTAGGGTTTAGGAGAGTCTTTGTCTTGGGCGCCAAGTCTTGTGGAGTCTTCCTTGTATGCGGCAGGGGTTGTCCGAACTGGCCCATGAGTATACAGCTATGGGGGTCCTTGGCCCAATCCAACTGATCGGGAGACGATGTGATGAGTACCCCCTAGTCCAGGACACCGCCACTAAGGATCCCGAGTCTGACAATGACAAGACAGGGAAGGGAAAAAAGAACGGCAACGGCAAGGGATCTCAGCACAACCCGGCAAATCAAGGAGGTAATAAACATAAGGCTGGCGGTAGTTTGGATTTTGTGGCTAACACTAGTGCGCTGGGTAACAACCAACAGCGCAAGGGGAGACCACCTCCCCGATCAGGTGGGTCAGGCCCCACACTTGAGCAGTTATTAAACGAGCCCTATCCAAGGCACGACACTCAGTAGAAACCGGCTACCCATCTATGTAAGGATTGTACGATCATGAAGGCCTTCAAGAATTCCAACATGTTCGATGGTAACAATGGGCAGGGCCGCAGCTCAGGCGGCGGTGGTTTTCATGGCCCGGGCGGCGGTTCAAACCCCAATTTTCAAAAATTTCAAGGCAGTCAAGGTGGATATAACCAACAATCTGGCTAGAGTGGTCAGCAACAGAAGCAAGGCGGATAACAGAGCAATCCGAAGCAGCTGAATAGTGGGCAATATCACGTGTTTACTACCAGTTTATGCGAACGAGACCAGAAGCTTCATAAGAGGGTTGTGAATGCTGTTGAGCCGACAGTTCCTCGTTATTTGAGATGGTCTAAGCAGCCTATTCTATGGAGTAGGGAAGATCACACTCCCCGGGTTGATAATCCGGGTCACTTAGCCTTGGTGGTGGCCCCTCAGGTGGGTGGATACAAATTCACGAAGGTACTCATGGATGGAGGCAGCAGCATCAACATCCTCTATTATGAGACCTTCCATCACATGGGGTTAATTGATAAAAGCCTTAAGCAGTCCAACACTATCTTCCATGGCGTCGTGCCCGGTAAGTCGGCATATCCAATCGGTAAGATCAAATTGGAGGTAGCCTTTGGGGGTGAATACGACTCCAGGGCCGAGAAATTGATGTTTGAAGTAGTCAAGATCAAGAGCCCATATCATGCTCTATTTGGGCGGCCGGCTTATGCCAAGTTCATGGCACGACCGTGTTATGTGTATTTGCATCTCAAGATGTCGAGTCATAAGGGAACCATTACCGTGCATGGAAGCCGGAAGGTATCCTTGGAATGCGAAGAAGGGGATGCGGCTTATGCTGAGTCGGTCTATGCAACAGAAGAGTTAAAGTTCTACACGGATAATGTTGATCCGGCGGATATGACATCTTTGAAGAAGCCAACCATAGAGCATGAGCCGGTCATGAAGTTTAAATCGGTCGATGATACTAAGCTTGTTGACTTTCTTTAGGCGACACATCTAAGCAGTACAGTATCAGTGCTAATTTGGATCCCAAATAGGAAAGCGCGCTCATCGAGTTCATCTGTGAGAACCAAGACATCTTTGCATGGAAACCTTCTGACATGCCAGGTGTACCGAGAGAACTCACTGAGCATGCTCTTAATATTGATCCAAAGTTTAAGCCGGTCAAGCAATTTCTTCGGCGGTTCAATGAGGAGAGGCGGAAGGCCATTGGGGAGGAGGTGGCCCGACTCTTAGCAGCTGGGTTCATCATTGAAGTTTTTCATCCAGAGTGGTTGGCTAACCCAGTGCTTGTTCTTAAGAAAAACGGCACTTGGCATATGTGTGTGGATTACACGGATTTAAACAAGACTTGTCCAGCTGATCCTTTTGCTCTCCCTTGTATTGATCAAATCATTGATGCTACGGCGGGTTATGAGCGTTTGAGCTTTCTGGATGCTTACTCTGGTCATCATCAGATCAAGATGGCAGTTAAGGATCAGGAGAAGACGATGTTCATTACTCTGTTTGGAGCATTCTACTATGTATCAATGCCTTTTTGGCTCAAGAGTGCCCAGGCGACTTATTAGCGTTGTGTGCACAATTGCCTTCATGATCAAATTGGGCGCAATGTTCATACTTATGTGGATGACATAGTGGTGAAATTCAGAGAGCAGGAGACCTTGATTGATGATCTCAAGGAAACCTTTGACAATCTTCGGGTTTACAAGATGATGCTTAACCCGGCCAAGTGTGTTTTTGGTGTGCCTGCAGGCAAGCTTTTGGGTTTTCTAGTTTCTAACAGGGGCATCGAGGCTAACCCGGAGAAGATCAAGGCCATCACCTCTCTAGCCAAACCAGCATGCATCAATGACGTACAACGTTTGGCGGGTCGTATCGCTACTTTAAGCTGGTTCATAAGCCGGTTAGGCGAGAAGTCCATACCACTGTATCAAATGACGAAAAAGACGGATAACTTCGTCTGGAGTGATGCTGCCAATGCTGCTTTTGAAGATCTGAAGAAACAGCTGGCTGAGCCGCCAATTCTTGCTGCTCCCATTGATAAGGAGCCCTTGTTATTATATGTGGCTGCTCACACGCGTGCCGTCAGCGTGGCCATCGTGGTGGAGCACAAGGAGGCTGGCAAGGAATACCCAGTTCAACGGCCGGTTTACTACATCAGCGAGGTCCTTATTGAGTCAAAGAAACGATATCCACATTGGTAGGAGCTCGTTTATGGGGTATTCATGGCGAGCCGGAAGCTTAAGCAATACTTTTTGGGCCACCCCATTATTGTGGTTAGCTCTGCTCCTTTGGGGGATATCATTCAAAATAGAGAAGCCACAAGACGAGTCACCAAGTGGGCCATTGAGCTTGGGCCTCATGGTTTAAAGTATGTGCCATGCACGGTTATTAAATCTCAAGCACTAGTGGATTTCATCAATGATTGGACAGAGCTGCAGATGCCTGAAGAAAAGCTGGACAACAGATATTGGACTATTCACTTTGATGGGTCCAGGCAATTGGAGGGCTCGGGGGCTGGAGTTGTTTTAGCCTCCCCTCGAGGGGACAAATTTTGTTATGTGCTATGGTTGATGTTTCCCTGTACTAACAATGCAGCTGAGTACGAAGCCTTACTCCATGGTCTCCGGATGGCTAAGGAGATAAGCTTAAGCCGGGTAAGGTGCTTCGGCGACTCAAATCTGGTGGCTCAGCAGGTATCAGGCAACTGGGATTCTAAGGATCCTCTCATGGCGGCTTATCACCGTGAAGTTAATGCAATTGCTGGACACTTCAAGGGTTATCAAGTGGAGCACATTGACCGCAAAAAGAATGAGGCGGCTGATGCTTTAAGCCGGCAGGGATCTCAGCATAAGCCAGTGCTGCCTAATACTTTTTTGGACATTCTGCATAACCTTTCTATCAGGTTACCCACGGAGGAGGATTTGGCTGTTCCTGACACGGAAGCACAATTGGTGGCGTCTCTTCATGTCATTCCAGACTGGACGGTGCCATATCTGGCTTACATGATCCGGGGCGAGTTGCCTGAGGATGAAACCTTGGCCAGGTAGATAACCCGGTGGTCTAAGTCTATGACGATTGTCAGTGGCGAGTTGCATCATCGCAGTGTTACAGGGGCGTTTCAGCGTTGCATCTCTCCTGAAGAAGGCCAAGAAATTCTTCATGAGATTCATGAAGGGGATTGTGGTCATCACGTCGGGTCAAAATCCCTCGTGGCTAAGGCTTTCCATCATGGATTCTATTGGCTGACGGCTCATGCTGATGCAGAAGACTTGGTTAGTAAATGTGATGGTTGTCAGAAGTTCTCAAGATGGTCTCATGTGCCGGCTCAAAAATTAAGAATGATTCCAATTACATGGCCATTTGCAGTCTGGGGCCTTGACATGGTTGGGCCTTTTAAAATGTCCAAAGATAAAAAGACCCACCTTTTAGTAGTGGTTGATAAATTTACAAAGTGGGTTGAGGCAGAGCCAGTCAGTAAGTGTGATGCAGCTATGGCGGTTCAGTTCATGAAGAAGGTGATATTTTGCTTCGGCTTTCCACACAACGTTATAACTGACAATGGCACTAATCTGTCTAAAGGCGCCATGGAAGAATTTTGTCAACGTGAGCATATTCGGCTTGATGTTTCATTAGTAGCTCACCCCAATCCAATGGTCAAGCCGAGAGAGCCAATCAGGAGATCTAGAAAGGCATCAAACACCAGCTTTTGGTCCCCCTGCAGCGGATGCCGGGTTGCTGGGTTGAGGAGCTACCCTCTGTGTTATGGGGCATCAACACTACTCCCAACAGATCTACGAGTTATATGCCTTTCTTCATGGTCTACAGAGCTGAGGCGGTTCTCCCTAGCAACATCTGTCATGACTAACCTCGCATGGCGGCTTATGTTGAAGCAGACAATGAACAAGTGCGTCAGGATGCTCTTGACCTATTAGATGAACAGCGGGACTTGGCAGCAGCTCGTTCGACGATTTACCAACATGACTTGCACCGATATCACAGCCGCCGGGTTAAGTCCAGAGCCTTTCAGGAAGGTGATTTGGTGCTCCGGCTCATCCAGGATCAAACTGATGCACACAAGTTATCCCCACCTTGGGAAGGGCCCTTCGTGGGCAGCAAGAACTTTAACAACAGGTCATATTACCTTATCGATGTTCGAGAGCACAAAGACTCATGTAAGTCGGAGGAGGAGACCTGCCGGCCATGGAACATTGCTCATCTTCGGCCTTACTATACCTGAGCCATCGGCTCTCCTGATGTACATATTTTGACAATGTATATATTATGATAAATAATAAAGCAGGACCTCTGTCCTTTTTTCCCTTCCTCAAAGGTAAATGTGTCATTATTATTATCATTGTCATTTCACGTGATCACTTGGGGGCTGATCGTCTTCGATCAAGTTCCGCTTCTTGATCCGGCTGAGGATCATATTCGAATCTAGCCGTTAAAACTCATGATCACTAGGGGGCTTCCTGTTCAAACATAGGTTGTATTCGAACCAAAGAGAACATAGCTGTCGGTACCCTTTTGATTGGCACACTGTTGAGCTCACTAGGGGGCTTCTTGATCGTATTCAAATCATGGCTTAACCCCTTTTGGGAACCGACTTTGATCGTATTCGAATTAGAGTCATTAAAAAACTCTCAAGGTCATTAGCGGGCTTCCTGTTCAAACATAGGTCGTATTCGAACCAAAGAGAACACAGTTGTCGGTACCCTCTTGATCGGCACAACACCAAAGCCGCTGGGGGCTAAATGATCGTATTCGAATCCTATCTTAACCCCTTTGGAACGGTTTGCTGCTCGTATTCGAATCAGCAGCCTTGAAGTTTTTTATATTATATTTTGGTTTAAGTTTTCTTTACAAGCAACCTTTATTTGACTTAAGACTTTTCTGAGGTTTGCAAGTATAAGTACGGTTATTTTCAACCCAGTTTAATATTGACTAATGAGTCGCCAATATATGAGCATCATTATACCTTTGAAATTTTGGGTGTCCAAAGACTGGGTTACCACCCTTACCGACCGGATCATATGAGCCGGCGGTACAAATTTAAGAAGTCACAGGTATAAGATCATAGTTGTGTTTTTTCTAAACAAGTTAGTCTATGACTCTTTTTAAGTTATTTTTACCCGCCTGGCGGTAAACCGCCAAGGGATTTTGTAGTCTCTTTTCATATGCAGGACAGTTAAAAAGGTCTGATCAAGCATATGGTAAGCAGATGAAAAGTAACACGGATGGATATAACACGACAGATTAATGACGTTAAGCATTAAAACGTGCATGATGGCACGACCAAAATAAAGTTATTTCTATTCTATTACAGGACTCCCTGAGTCCAAATGATTCACATTGTATTTTAAGTACATCCCAGGTATGAGCCGCCACGGCAAGTTAACCTTCACGATTGGCCTGAAGCGTCCGGGTTAGCCCTCTCCGGGTCTTCGCCCTGCTCCCTTTCCTGGAAGGTTGACAACGACCAGTCAATGTTGTTCAAAGCTTCAAATTCAGCTTCAGCATCAACTAGGTCGGCCGGGTCAACTTCAGGGGTGAAGGTGTGCTTACAGAGTGGGGGGATCAGACTGGTCACTTCATAATGAGGCGTTGGAATTCTCCAGTTTTCTTCATCATAACCCGCCTGGTATTTGGTAAGATCTACTTCATTCCCTATAAGAGTAGCCACGGGGCGTATCTCCATTACACAAGCAGTGAAGTCGTTTTCTTCAAACGGGGTGCCATCCTCCTTCAAACTTGGATAGCCAGTGGCAATGTCGGCCGGGTCTAACTCTGGTAGCCAAGCCTTGGCCCATCTTAAAGCATTTACCGCTCCGGCTCTTGCAGCTGACCGCCTCAGTTCATTGAACCATTGAGGGAGCACAGAAAGCTTCTTCAAGACCTCTACCAGGAGGGTTGGCACTTCATTCGACAGAGCCAGCATGGCTAGTGCATGTTGAGACCCGGTGTACAATTGCTCCACCAAAGTGTACACTGCCTTCAGTTTGATCAGCATGTCTTGGTTCAAATTTGAGCTTCTGGGGCCTGCATAAAAATGATGAGGTGAGTTATTCTAGTTTTATGATCAATTGAAAGGCCTAAATATTTAAACACTTGCAGGGCTGTCCGATTTCGGGTTTCAGCAGACCCTTGAGGTTCGAACACTGGGGTGCGCACGAAGATCTCTCCCCTACCAACTCACGTCTCGAAGCCTCGCAAGGAATCTAGGCTACAAAGAAGAACACACAGGGGACATGAGGTTTATACTGGTTCAGGCCACCACTGTGGTGTAATACCCTACTCCAGTGTGTGGTGTGGTGGATTGCCTCAGGGGCTGATGATGAACAATACAGGGGGAGAACGGCCTCGCGAGAGGTGTTCTTGAGCTGGTGCGATGAACTGCTTGGGTGAGTTCAGTCGCCTCTCTCCCTCTCTAGTCTACCCAAAATCTGGATCTCCCTACTCTGTGGTGGCTAGCTCTATTTATAGAGGCCCTGGGCCTCTTCCCAAATAATGAGCGGGAAGGGCGCCAACAGTTGGCCATTTTGAAGGGGAACATCTAGTACACTTATCCTGACTAAAGTTGGTCTTCGACAGCCAAAGACTCTGACGGTGACGCCGTCCTAGGCTCCACGGTGACCTCCATCCTGCCGTTCTCCTGGCCTTGGTCTTGTTGCACCTAAACGGTAACCTTTGCCTGATGCCTTGGCATGTGCTTGCTCCCTTTGCACCAAAGGGGAAACAAGGACACTGCGCAGGCCTGTGCCCGCCTGGCGCCCGCCTGGTCTCGATCGTCATGTCTTGCATCACGGACACCTCGCGAGGTACCCCTGCCTTGATCTCTCCGCCTCCTCGCGAGCCCGCCTGATGAGGCTGCTCCTGAGGAAGCTTCCTGTCGTCCATCCCGCGAGGCTTGTCCCCTCGCGAGGGTCTTGAGTTTGAGCTGATGAAGCTGGGCTGCACTGGGCCTCCGCCTGAGCCACGCCGCAGGCCGCAGGCAGGCAAGTTTGGGGGCCCCCGTTCCCAGAATGCCAACGAGGGCGACTTACCAAAGATTGCTGAGACCATCTGAGAGACATGGCGCTTTAAACCGGTTAATTCACCGGTGGCTTCTTCCAGAGCCGCCTCTGCCTTTTCAGCCCGGTTAATCAATGCAGCCTTTTCATCAGCCCAGGCTTTCCTTTCAGCCTCAAATTCTTTCTTCAGTTTTTCTTGTTCAGAAACGCTGAATTTGAACTTGGTGTCGGCCTTTTGGATTTCCGTGTCTTGGGCTTCAAGGCGTCTCTTCAGATCAGTCACCTCGGATTCGAGTTGGCTCGTGGTGGCCTACACAAATATAGAGTCAAAAGCAAGCCAGTTTTTGTGTATTATTAAAGTCCCACATCTTTTGCCAGCAACAACACTTGGCACTTGGGGGATAATGTTACCGAAGAATCTTATTTCAGTGGCGGTTCATAGGATGGCGATTCATAGGATGGCAATTCATAAGAGTAAGTTCGAAGCATTTTGTGAGCAATAATACTTGGCACTTGGGGGCTAATGCATATTGTTGTTCAAAGATCTGTAAGTATTTTTTATATATTAAGGACCGGCTCAACCATATTGGTTAAGCCGCCCCTTGGGGACTACAGAGTAAGCCGGACTTCTTATATATGTTATTCATCTATGTTACTAATATCATTAAGCTTGTTTCTAAGTCTACAGCATAAACATCATAAGCAGTAGACTTGGGGGCTAGCATAGTAAAGATTAATGAATAAGAGAGAACGGGTTATACCTTGAATTTTTGGTGCATCTGCTTCACCATATCAATCTCCAGGTTTCGGCTGCTGTGCACTTGGCTCATGTAGCCAGAAAAGATGTCTCCAATACTCATATGAGCATAGTTTGCAACATCCAGCTTGACCCGGCGGTGGTCCAGAAGTTTTTCCTTGGTAGGGCACTTGGCCAGTACAGTCGGTCTTCCCGGCTCAACAAAGCCGGTTCTAGTGATCTCAACATCAGCATTCGGAGGGTCATCAGTCCTGACCGGGCTAGGGGCTTCTGGATTTTCTGATTCGCCAGTGGCTCGTACAGTGGGAAGGTCAGTAGCAGGAGTTGGTAAGTCTTGAGCTGGCTCAGATGGCGGCTCATGAGTGGTCGAGTCCGGCAGAGCCGTTTCAAGAACCGGCTCAGTCACGACTGTATCTTCAGTTGGTTTGCTTTTCCTAACCCGTTTGTTGGGCTTGGCTTGTCCACTGCGTCAAAATAAAGGTTGGTACAGATGCAAGGGATTAAAGTAAATACAAGATAAGCATATTATCATACCCTGGTGCAGTCTTGAAAGCCGGCAGGTTGGACTGCAGTGAGTTGCGGGAGGAAGGGGAAGTGTCCTGGTAATTCGAGTCAGAAGAATTAAGTGGTTGACGAATGAGACCCGCCAAGGGATAAAAGATATTTAAAACAAAGTGACCTCATTCCGACGTTTCCTTGGGGTGTTTGGTAAGCCAGAGGAGAGCTCCGCATCCTTGCTGGTCCGGGTCTACCTCCGGCTCTCGTGAATTTGCCGTTTCAAAAGAAATTGAGGATCGTGATGGCTAAAGGATGGGAAAACCTTACTTCCTGGGTCACTCTGCGGATTTTCCGTCTTGGCAAAGGCTCAGAGTCGGAGGAAAGGATAGTTACCTCATCAACCTTGTTACGTCTTGCTCCTGTGTCCTCCTGCTGATAATCAGTGTCAATAAGATGGTTAAAAAATGAGCCAAGGGAATCAAGGGCTACCACCGACTCAGAAGAGCCTGCTAGCCGAAGCAGGTCAGAGGCGGTGGCCTTCTTGCCCTTCCATTTGGCAGCTTCTTTCCTGGCGGCTTTCTTCTCTTTCCTGGCTTTCTTGGCAGCTTCATGGTCATATTTGACCTTCCAGAATTTATCACCTGCCTGCAAAGATTAGCATATGCATGAGTATGGGCGAAATATTGAAGAATTAAAGTATTTATTTCGCGTGGGAGGTTTACGTTTGGGGCCGGGTTAGCTTTGCAGAAGGGGGCTAAGCCCATGTTACCATAGTCTGCCAAGCTTTCGTTCAGAAGAGACTTGGTCATATCATCAATGACATCTTCAGGCAAGTCATCAGGGTTGTGACGCAAAGGATCATTCTTGGCGCCAGTATAATCGCACATTAAGCCGGGGCGGCGGCTCAACAGAATAACCCGACAGGCGAGCCAAACCCGGACCAGGTCGATGCTTGTCAACCCGTTCCCCAAAAGAGCCTTGATCTTGGCCAAGGTGGGGGCAAGTGATTTATGTTCAGCGGCTATAATCTTGTCAGGAAGATGATGGTTGGGCCCAAGACGAAGAGCACGAAAGCCGGTCATAGGGTTTTCACCAGCTGGAGAGGTATCCTTGCAATAAAACCACGTCATATTCCAATCTTTGGGATGGCTCGGTGGGTTGGTGTAAGGAAAGATCGCATCCCTACGGCGCTGGATTGAGACACCACCAACTCTAAGCTCTGGCCGCTAGCACATTCGTTCTGGCGGTTCGAATAAAATAGCTCTCTGAAAAGCAGCATATTGGGTTCTTCTCCAAGGTATACTTCACTGAATACTTAGAAGTTGCAGATGTTAGACACGGAATTGGGTCCGATGTCTTGTGGGTGAAGATCAAAGAAACTCAACACGTCTCTGAAGAATTTTAAGCCAGGAGGAGTGAAACCCCGGTTCATATGATCTGTGAAAACAACAACCTCTCCATCCTTGGGTTGAGGAAATTCCTCCTCCGGGTCAGGAGCACGATAAGGCATGACTTCTTTTTTGGCAGATAGTCGTCTTCACAAAGTCATCCAAGGTGCTGTCAGTGACAATGGATTTAACCCAGTTGCAGGAAGTAGGTGCCTTTGGTGCCATTCTGATTGAAATCCTAAGACAAAGTAAAGTGTCGGTTCAAGGTTAAGCCGGGCAGGGCAAAATATTAATGTGCTTATTCAAGATGGCGGCTTAAGAAGGGGCCTAATGGTATAAGGATAATTATGTCTTGGTTATTTAAGCCGCCATATGTTCTATAAGCCGAATCTATTTAAATCTCCCAGGGATGGTTCAAGTTATCAATTGAAGCATTGCCGCTTTTAATCCAGTGATCAAAGTCGCGATGGCTAGATGAATCTAACAAGTGCAGATTTTTGCCTAAGTGTTGAAAAAACAGATTTCACAAACTACAACTATTATTTTGGATCAAACAAACATTCAAAAAAGAAAATTTTCTAGACCGAAAAACATAGTACATAGAAGTTCATGCACTCTACGGAGGGTTCTTTACAAAGAGAGAAGATCTCCTAGCACCTAAAATGGATGCAGAACAGCTACCGCACAAGATCTACGCTGCTGTTGGATCAAAGAAACCACGACACAAGCAAATGCGGAGAACTGGGATGAACAGGGAACTGTACAGATGAACTCGCTTACCCTAGCATGGATCTATGGTGCGGAAAGGGGAAAACTTACTGCGATGGATCTGCTGCGGAGGGGCGCCGCTATTTTTTGGCCTAGGTTAACGGAGACGAGATGCCCTGCTGTGGTGGCGGCAGAGCTCCAGTGACAGACGGAGGCAAGAGGAAGAAGATGCGTAAGGGGAAGCATTAGGAAGACCTAGTCGGGTCTATTTATAAGGAAGGTCCATTAAAAGAGCGCGCAAAATGAGGAGGCCAAAAATATGAGTTATCCAACTACAAGGACGCCTCAATTTTCAGGATGGTAATCAAGACAAAGATCCGTTGGGATGCATTGGATAAAACGTGCTTTTATGATAGGTGACATCATGGAGGGTTACCACAAATCCAGAGGATGATGTCATGGCGGGTTACAAAGATTTCATAAGGGCAGAAGATTTTTTCCTTAAATGTTGAAGATTGACATGAAACCAGTTCAAATCAATCTAGGTCCTAATGTTGAAGATATAACTATTGGTATGACCCACCCAGGAGGGGCCGGGTTATACTTGCAAATATTCTTGAAGCCCAAGACCCAGGATATAGATGGTGGTTTAGTTAAGGGCCCAAGGCCCAGAAGCGACTTAAGGCCCGTAGTGATAAACCGCCATGTATGCGTGACATATATTGTAAGGCAAGAATAGTTAAGAGACCGAGCCGGACACTGTTTATGAGCCGGCCGGGACTCTACAGAGCCGCTGGGCATCGACCTCCATATATAAAGGGACGACCTGGCAGTGGTTCAGGGCAAGAAACATCAACTCGATAGCTAGGTCAATCGATTCACTCCCTGGTTATCGAGACATAAGCAATCCCACTCAAAACTGGATCATAGGCTTTTACCTTCACCGTAAGGGGCCGAACCAGTATAAACCTCGTGTCCTTTGTCCCGATTAACCCCTTTAAGCTTCCTAGTTGCGATGCCTCCACGACTAAGTCATTTCGCTAGGACATCTGCCATGACAATTCCACGACAAAGTGGTCGGGAAATATCTACTGATTGTAAGGTATTAGGGTCAACTGAGAGTTCAGACACAAAAGTCTGCACCTGCTTGTCATGTAATCCCAAAAAAGGCTAAAGCACAGCAAAACATGATGTGGTTAGAAGTTTCTTTATCCCTGTAGAGTTCACTGTCACGTCTCTAGGTCACATACAATATTTTCAGTTGCTTAGATGACTGAATTTTATTTTGCATAATCCTTTTTTAGTTTGTTTGGCTTCAGTACTACCCTCTATAACCTGACAGTGAACATCCTATGGTCCATGTCTTTTTATCAATTAGAAAACCCAAATATTTCAGAGGTTGGGAACCACACATGCAGGTAAATTTTGACAACAATAAATGCTTTTCCATTTGAGTCTTGCCCATACCGAATGACAGCTATTAGGATTTAATGCTAGACTCGGCAACCACATGTGAACAAAATGCAATCAACATAATAAACATCGCACATGCACGGTGGACTCTAGATAAGAAAACCAAGGGTGCACTGCTAGGGAAAAGCCTATACATAGGATCTTACCAGCAGCGTTTTTCAAAATAAGGCGCTGCTGCAATGTATAGTAGTAGCGCGCTCCAGCACAACTCGCTGCTGAAATAAAAGAAGCAGTAGTGCACCTCCTGTAAGCTGCGCTACTACTATAATTCCCACGACCCCGCTGCAAAGCTAGTTCTAGCAGCAACGCGTTAACTGGAAGTGCGCTATTGCTAGATCGTTTAGCAGTAGCGCCTTTCCCTATAGCGCGCTACTGCTAAAACTAGCTATCTCCCACCACCCACGCTCTCCTCTATCTGATCCACTCACACTCACTCGATCTCCCCCTCAACCTCCCCCCCACGCCGATCCTCCCCCGCCGGCCGCCCTCGCCTACCCCTCCTCCCTCTGCGCCGCCGTCACCTCCCCCTCCTTGATGGACTCGGTACCACCCTCCTCCTTCGTCCTTCCTGGACTCGTCGCCGGCCGGCCCCTCCTCGCTCCGCCCTTCCTCCTCCATCCTACTCTCTCCTCCCTACTCCAGTCGCCCCTCCTTCTCCCTTCTCCCTCCTCCCTCCTCCAACCACAACCCGTCCTCCCTGCTACATTTTGATTTAGTAGGCTAGTTCATATGCAGCATTTTGATTTAGTTCATCTGATTTAGTTGATTTGGTAGGCTAGTTGATTTAGAACATTTTGATTTAGTTGATTTAGTAGGCAAGTTGATTTAGTAGGCTAGTTGATTTAGTTGATTTATAGAACATTTTGATTTAGTTGATTTAGTAGGCAAGTTGATTAAATAGGCTAGTTGGTTTATAGAACATTTTGATTTAGTTGATTTAGTACGCTAGTTGATATTGTTCTCGCGGAAGACGAATCAAATTGCTTCTCGTGGAAGAAGAATCAAATTGCTTCTCGCGGAAGAAGAATCAAATTGCTTCTCGCGGAAGATTTGGCATTTTCTTGCTAGCTGTTGGTTCTATTCTAGAAGGTGTTACTAAGCTATGAAAATATAACTAAAGAAGAACCAAAAGTATCACATGCTACTATTTTTCTTTCCGATGAAGTGGATCGTTAATCCTTTTCTCATATTGCTTTAGGAAAATGGCGCCACCACCACCACCACCACCACCACCATGTCAACTATGCAAGTCAAGGTGCGCCAGCAGCCTTGCAACTGGCAACCTGTTCGGCATCTACTTCCAGCCGGGTTTTCATCATGCGGCGGTAAGAAATCACTACAAGAAATATTTCAGCTTGCGACCATCACTATTGGTCACTGAAAGGTCATTGTTTTTCATTTGCGACCTTTTTGTGACCAACAACAGATGGTCAAAAGTTGACGGTCGTAAACTGAAATTAACGACCTTCTTCGGGATAAGGTCGTAGATGTTTACGACAAAAGAAAAGGTCGTTGAACCCATGACCTTTTGTTTTGGTCACTGGCTATCTGCCCAGGCCATGTCGGATCCGACGTGGCAATCTGACGTGGCAAAATTGCGACCAATTGAAAAGGTCGTTGATAAGATTCAGCCTGGTCCAATTCGATGTTTTACATGGGCCGAGCCCAACAATTCAGCCTTTTATATATTTTTCCCTATTAATTTTGACCAGCTATATGGGCCAGGCCCAACATTATAGCTTTTTATTTTCTGGCCGTTTTCATTTCAGCGTTTTTATTTTCTAGGCCATGGCCTTTTGCGGACCATTTCTTATTTGGGTCTCTTGTATTTTTCTTTTGGGCCTAGGACTTTTACATTCTATTTCCTTAATTTTCAGCCTTTTTCTCGTGAATATTATTTGGGACACATCCTTTTTAGATGCCAAATACTATTAGGTCCCACTTGTCAAGTACATCCTAGGTTTCAATTTCCATAATTTAAAGCAATATTTCATTGAGAACAGTTAACAGATGGTAATTATCAATACACATGCTAATTTTGGCTAATAGCACAATCTTTACATAGTATGTTTCACCCAGATACTATCACAACATATAACTAGCTCTACAAGTATACTTCTGCTTTCTTCACTTTCAGGTTGGAGCTCTTGTTTGTAGAGGTTGAACAAAGGCATCTAACAATAAACAAAAGGTGTTAGAAACAGAATAAAAACAAACATACAAAGCAGCTAGGGACTGAATCATGAAGCGTATGTATATGTAATAGTAATAACCACAAGGACCACGCAACACAAGAGACAAGAAAGCACAGTTGTAGCATTAATACCAACACGGACAGAATGGTTCTAGATGTTGAACGCAGAAAATGATTCAATCTCAGATGGTTCATTGAGCACGCACAAATGACTTAAGATATCAGGACATATATTCTACACTAATTTTACACAAATCATTATCAATTACAACAGACTCAAAACAAAATATCATAGATTCTATATCACATAGGGAATCGACACAATAATACTCCCTTCGTCCCAAAATAAGCATCTCAAAACCAAGTAACAGAAAAAAAATTGGGATAGACCGAAGACTTATCTACCTGGAGAATGTGGTACCATGTCCAGGGTTGATACGCTCCAGCGAGGTAAGCATCATGGCTTCATCAGGTCTGCGAGAACAACCAATCAAAATTTGGATCAGCAAGCATGGAGTGTTATCAATGTTGGAGCATTAAACTTGCAATGAACAGTTCTACTTCTAAATAGAACCATCATGTTCAACCAACAAAAAATCTATGGAACATCACAATGTATAATTACCAATATAAACAAGCCATATAAAAATGTCAAGTTACAGAAACTCCATCACAAATATGATTTGCATACACCAACAACAGTAGTACAAAGGTGTTCGAGTGTAACATGTGAACAGACATATTCTACGAAACTAGTCAAGTCGAGGGAACCAAAACAAGTAGATATGACAATAACAGTAGTAACAATTGTAGTAGTAAGTATACAGTTCTCTAAAATGAGTAGGTAACAAAGCCTCAAAGTATGCAGTGGACAAACTGGCAATCTATTAGTCCAGTATTTGATATACATGTTGCAGCAACTGCGATGCAAACAATAAAGTACCAATACATTCTCAGCATATATAGAACTCTTTAAAATAGACATTTCCACTGAACTATAAATTGAAGAGTTTATGAAATTAAAGAAGGGAAATGCTTTCTTTAAGGTAGCATCTTATTGAGTCCCAAGGGCACCTACAATTAAGATAGTTATTAAATCCTGAACCAAGAGAAACAAATCTATCGCTATATGCTACTCAGAATAAGAAATAAAAATTAGATTAATGCAATGAGGCTATGTGTGCTATCATCAGGATAGGATAAATGGTTTGTCAAAACTTATTTTCAACATAATCATCCTCATATAGTTAAGTATCACAAAGAGGCATCTATAAAGCAATACCAAGCAAATTATGCATTCAAACTGATTATTATTAGGATTTAGCAGTGCTGATATAGGAGCCAGAAAACAAATTTGCGAGTGGGTTTTAGTAGCTGAACCTTAGAAGTTAACCACTTAGTCCACTAACTAAACTAAGGACCAATTCAATCAGCAGTAGGTATATAGCTACCAAAACATTTACTAAACAACATCAACACTTGAACCATAACATGTCCAGCAAGTAAACAAAACATGGGACAAATATTGATAGCAACAAAACATGTCCAGGAAGGCCATCCAACGTTTCAGCCACATCCTAATAAATATGCAGCATTCTAATACTAATTTTGTCATTGTGTTGCGAACTCAACATACATAACAGAAATTTGGAAGAAACAGAGCATCGGTAACTTGGAAGAAAAAAAAGGCTTATTGGGTGGGAGAGACCCTTGTGCGGGGTGGACGATGTTTTCATTGGGTTCCAGATCGATGTCTTCCTCGTCCATGGAGGGACGACACCTGTAGCGTCCAAACCGAACAGAAAATAAGCAAGGGGCCCATTCCCGGTACAGAGTTGCGTCACTTTTTGTGTTGATCCCGAACTTCAAATAGCCTGCGACGGTTAGGATAAGCCGCAGATTAGTACTGAACAAGTAGTAGAGATACAACAAATGAACATTTGCCTATATCAATTATATATATTTGTCACAATGCAGCAACTAATTGGTTGATACATTCATCAGAGATTATACTCATTTGGGTTGCACAACAAGTAATACAGTTGAGATACTGCAGGAGGGGATATTCTACGTACAGATCACATAAAGCCAGGGAAATCCAATCGAAATTTTCTATACACTAATTTGTTGTGTTTACGTGAGCAAGAGACAATTGCATCGTTTTGAAGCAATGGACTGGTGTTGCTGCAGAAATGATAAAAGAAGAGAGCTGAATCAGAGACCTTGCACTCGATGTTGTACCAGAGTTGATGGAATTGGACGCAACCGATGAAGACCTTGCCGTCGAGACCATCTGCGAGTGTGCGAGGGCCCAAGTCACGACTATTGGTGGCCCTGCTGACTCTGGCAAGCCATCTCTCTCCATCACATCGGAGGAGGCAACGCGAGGCACTGAGGTGACCACGCCGGAGAAGAGAAGATGACGCCAACGGGAGAACCGACCGGCCGCTGGTCGTGGGAACCGCGCCAGCCCAGGGCCCCGTGGGTCTGGTCCGGAGAGGGGAGAGAGGCCGTGTCCACCAGATCGAGGCCGCCTCGCCTGCCCGAGCTTGACAGAGCCCTAGACGACGCGGCGACGTTGATGGCAGAGACCGTGGCCACCTACAACGTGAATTGGAGGTCAGTCAGTCAGATCTGATATGTGAGACCACGGACGTATCGTGAATCGGAGGAGAAGGGTGCGTGCATCGCTTACGAGGGCGAGGGTCCGGGGTGAACGGCATGGCTGCGACGGCGGCTAGATCTGGACGACGAGGGTTCAGCGCTACGACGGCGGAGTCGAGGACCTGTGACCGACGAGGGCTTCTCTTCTATCTGTGCCGGTCAGTTGAGGTGGAGCACCGAGCCCCGCGGGCGAGTGAGGCATAGGATCATCAGAGGAGGACCTCGGGCTTCTCTTCTGTCATGCGCGGGTGTGGAGTGGCAGCGATGCGAGAGCCCCACGGGTGGCGAGGTTGGTCGAGGACGAGGAAGACGAGGGGAGAGTGATGGCAGCGGTGGAGGTGGGTGGCGGCGAGGTTCATAGGGGTGGGTGGCGGCGACAAGGGGGAACAGGGGGATCTGCATCGGGGGAGAGGGGAGAGGATCTAAGGGGAGGGAGAGAAAGAAAGAAAGAAAGGAGGCGGGGGTGGATGGAAGATGCCAGAGCTAGGGTTTCGCCTCAGGTGGGGTTGGTGGGGGAGGCGAGGGGTGACGGCTGCCGGAGGATCCAACGGTGTTTCGTGCATGATCTGTGTGTCTTGTCCACGGACCAATCAGAACGCAATACAATATTATGACCAATTAAATTGGTCGTGATAAATTTAAAAATAAGATGTTAGATCATCTCAGCTATTTACTTGACCTGAGAAATTGGAAAAAAAGTGAAACAAATGAAAAACCTTCTCATCATGTCATCAAATGTGACCTAGTTTTTAGAAGAAAAAAATAACAAACTAGTAGTAAGGAACTTTTCATTTTCTTTGCACGAAAATTTCATTTTCCATTTTTCGAGTGCCCAAAATGAGTTTTTTGTGAAGGACATACCAAATATTTGTTGCAAAATTGTATCAAATAATTTTCTTAAAATACTAGACCATATTTAATGTACAAATAACCAAATGGTTGGGTGTCAAAACTTTTGATCCACCTCTTGTGAAAAAGACAAATTTCCACCGATTCAGCTGGAAGAGGGTCAAATTTGAATTGCAGCTGCCTCATAGCTTGCTCTTTATTTTTTCCAAAATCATTTCTAGGTACGTAAGTATCTATTTAATCAAAGAAACACCAAAAAAATTCAAGATTCAACCACTAGCTAGGAATGGTCATTCCCGTCATTTGACCGCATTTTGAAACGGGCATAAAAATTCAAAAAAAAAACAAAAAAAATTGGAAAACCTTCGTATTCCGTCATTATATGTGACTAAGTTACCAGGAAAAATAATAAACTTGTAATACGACAGTTTTAAAAAAAAGTGTTCTCATAAATGAGCTATCATCTGTGAAGATTCATGGCTTTCAACCCAAATGCTCAATCTTATGGCCACATTAATGGCATAGTTTGTTCAAATGATCTTATATTGTGCACAAGGGTGCATATTGGAATGACAAACAATGTTGCCTAAGAAAGTTATCATTTTCTTTGCACGAAAATTTCATTTTTCATTTTTCGAGTGCCCCAAATGAGCTTTTTTGTGAAGGACCTACCAAATATCTGTTACAAAATTGTACCAAATAAATTTTCTAAAATACTAGGACATATTTAATGTACAAATAACCAAATGGTTGGGTGTCAAAAGCTTTGATCCACCTCTCGTGAAAAAGACAAATTTCCGCCGATTTAGTAGGAAGCGGGTCAAATCAGAAATTTGAACTGCAGCTGCCTCATAGTTTCCTCTTTATTTTTTACAAAAATCATTTCTAGGTACTTAAGTATCTATTTAATTGGAGAAACACCAAAAAAATTCCAAGATTCAACCACTATCTAGGAACGGTCATGCCCGCCTTTTTGACCGCATTTTGGAACGGGCATAAAGAATTCAAAAAAATCAAAAAATTGGAAAACCTTCGCATAGTGTCATTATATGTGACCAAGTTAGTAGGAAAAATAATAAACTTCTAATACGGCAATTCTTTTAAGTAGTGTTCTCAGAAACAAGCTATAATCTCTGACGATTCATGGCTTTCAAGCCAAATGATCAATCTTATGGCCACATTCATGGCATAGTTCGTTCAAATGATCTCATATTGTGCACAAGGGTGCATCTTGGAATGACAAACAATGTTGCCTAAGGAAGTTATCATTTTCTTTGGATGGAAATTTCTTTTTCCATTTTTTGAGTGCCCCAAATGAGTGCTTTTTGTGAAGGACCTACCATATATTTGTTGCAAAATTGGACCAAATCAATTTTCTACAATACTAGGACATATCTAATGCACAATTAACAAAATGGTTGGGTGTCAAAAGTTTTGATCCACCTCTTGTGAAAAAGGCAAATTTCCGCCAATTCAGTTGGAAGCGGGTCAAATTTGAACTGCAGCTGCCTTATAGTTTGCTATTTATTTTTTCCAAAAATCATTTCTAGTTACATAAGTACCTATTTAATCATAAATACATGGTTTGGTGGCGATACGTCGAGGTTTGGACGGTGGCCGAGGTCCCCAACTCTAGAGCGCGTAAACTCGCATGCCCGCCGGATGGTCACCGCGTGACCGTGGCGTTGCCATGCGTTCTGGGTGGCCTAGGCATGTCTAGTAGGTTGGGCACTCCCCAGGTAGGTGCTAGAAAGAAAACTAAAACATAAGATTCTCACGAGGAGACCGATCTATGCTCAAACATGAATTAGCAGCCAAGTGTTTGATTAGCAGTATGGGAAATGCATATGGCTAATGTGCGTGAGTTTTGGCTGAGGATGATCAGTTACTAAGAAGATTGTCTTCACAAATTTTTAGCTCAAAAGGAGGAGCCTAGGTGGTACTTGCTTTACAAAGTACCACGCTAGACATAAATACGAATGTTTAGGATGGGCCCAAAATAATGAATGGATTGAGCTGAAATTTGGTGGAGGATGGTTATTTGGGAATAGGAAAGCACTGTAGAAAATGGATACCATTTGGACATGCCAAAGTGGTACTTCCTTCACAATGCTCTTCTCTAGACAGAAACTTTGGAAAATTAGTGAGAGAAATTGGCTAAATGAAATGAGCTCAAATTTGGTGTACGTAAGTTACATAGGCATATCGAGTATGTGGCAAAAATTCAACTCATTAGGATATGCATAGCTAGTACTTCTTTCACGAAGGTTCTAGGTGGACAAAAACTTTGGAAATTTGCCAAGGAAGATTTACTGGGAAAATGGAACTGAATTTTGTCATGAGGCAATGATTTGGATAGGAAAGAGTGCCCAAACATTTTGAGGGCAACCAATAATATATAAATAGCACTTCCTTCACAATGCTCTTCTCTGGACAGAAACTTCGGAAAATTAGTGAGAGAAATTGGCTAAATGAACTGAGCTCAAATTTGGTGTAGGTAAGTTACGTAGGCATAAAGAATATGTGGCAAAAATTTAACTCATTAGGATATGCATAGCTAGTACTTCTTTCACAAAGGTTCTAGGTGGACAAAAACTTCGGAAATTTGCCGAGGAAGATTTACTGGGCAAATGAAGCTAAATTTTGTCATGAGGCAATGATTTGGATAGGAAATAGTGCCCAAAAATTTTGAGGGCAATCAAGAATATATAAATAGCACTTCCTTCACAAAGTGTTGTTCTGAACAGAATAGGAAAATGAATATTGTTGAATTATTTTTGAACTAGGCAAGGAAGGTTTTTTACATATTTGACGAAGATATGACCCAAAGAATTTATGAGATTTTTTTGCGAATTTTGGGAATGACAGAAATATAGGTTGCTTCACAACCTAGGGCAAAAATTGACACATGGACATGACACATAGGCAAAACTGATGAGGTGGCGCCTAGTCATAGCAACCCACCACAATTTACAAGGTTATGACCATCTATATTGGTCGTGATCAGCTAGAAATAAGGCAGTGGACCACTGCTGTCTGCTTCATGACCATTTTGTGTAAGGAAATTACAACCTTTCTGACCAAAATGGTCGTTATAGTTTAGGGTTTGGAGCCCCCCGAACAGCTTTTGACCAATTGGTCTGAAATGGTCATAGATCTATGACCAATTCTTCTAGGGTCACTGACAGAAGGTCACTAGTTGACATATTTCTTGTAGTGAATTATATGAAATGTAACAACTATTTTATTTTTAGTGTTGGCATTACTGCATTGTGTCATTTTGCTTTTTTTACACATATATTCCCATGCAATGTGAGGTTGAAATTCAACAAGCTAACAGGAGACACTGTGACATTTGAGGCTTCTGGGGGCGTACACTATGGAGGTCGAGAAAGGACGCAATATGTCGTAGGTTGGAGGAGATGGATGGGTCGTTTCCTCGCCCGCATGCGTCTTACTGGTGGTGAGTTGATCAGCTTCTCCTTCAGAGCAAAAAGACCCAAGTTGGCTGTCATTTATATCAACCTGGTGGAAGATGATGAAGATGACGAAGATGATGAAGATAACGAGGACCCACTCGATGGAGATGATGAGGACCCACTTCATGAAGCCATCGTAGCTCAAAGAATGAGGTTGAGCAAGGAGGAGGTGTGCAACCTATGGGACATAACTCCGCCACATGCTGACTTTGTCGAGGTGCCATTCGTGACCCGCCTGACAAGTTCCATGGTCGATCGACATGATATGGTATGTTATACTTACAAATGCAAATTATCCGATGATATGCTTAGTGTAGAGTCCAATGATATGTTGTGTGGAATCTAGTCGATGATATGCTTTAGTGTAGACTCCAATCACATGCTTATTAGTGTAGAATCTAAGGAACTATTAATGGTGTGGATAATCCATATATACTTATTTGCAAGAGTATGTGCAAGGCTATATATTAATTGATATGTTTTTCTTATTCAGAAATTGGCAAAGAGCCTATCTGTGAGTTATGGTATCGAGCCTGATGAAGAAGGCTCAGTTGGACTATGCCTTACCGCAAGGGGCTCCGTCACAACATGTACTTACCGCATGGACACGGACGGTCGCATACACTAAAACTCGGTTGGTGGAAGAGATTCCTCGTTGGCAAGAATCTTCGTGTTGGACAGGCCATCCTAATTACTATCAGGAACACCCACTGCAAAGGCTTGAGGATGATGATCATCGTTGATATCATCTAGAACTACATATGTGTGTGTGGCTATATCATCTAGAACTACATATGGTGATCGTCGTCGATATCATCTAGAACTACATATGATGATCGTCGTCGATATCATTTAGAACTACATATGATGATCATCGTCGATATCACCTAGTACTGCTTGAGGATGCATGTTGACTATATATGAAATTGTTATCTAGTACTCCCTCCGTTCCAAATTACTCTCGTGGTTTGAACTAAAACCACGACGAGTAATTTGGAACGAAGGGAGTACTACCTAGTACCTATAATGCTTTATGAAATTGATATCTAGTAGTACCTACTATCTAGAAATTGCAGTTTATTATAATTGAAACGGGGTAGGAAGCAGGGGGAAAATGATGAAAGATATAGCAGTAGCGAGGGGCTAGGAAACCGCTATAGGTAATTAATAGTAGCGTGTTCCAGAAAAGCGTTGCTAATATAGTCAACAGTAGTAGTGCGGGTGCGGACCGCACTATACTAACAGTTAGTTGTAGCGTCGTAGTAGTAGCGCGGCAGCCCGCGCTGCTGATAGCCTCAAAACTCGCGCTACTACTAGGATTTTCCCTAGTAGTGGTGCATCAGCAAACTAAGGGTGCATGAGTCTTTATTAATATAGTTACATCCACCAAGCTACCTGAAGTTGTAACCAAATTTATATTTGTTCATTTGGACATGATTAATATTTGTACCCTACCCAATGTAGTGGATAACTGACATAAACCACTAAAACATGTCTCTAATCTCCATACTGAAACGTACTCATAATTGTAAAACTTACTTTAAAAGGAAAAAATTAACAAAGTACTTTGCCTCCAAGAATAAATCTAATGACCAATAATCAAGAATTAGCATAATTATCTGGAGCTATGTTCGAATACTTGGACAATGCACAAGGGTGGGCTGAGGTATATCCTTTGAAATAAAATGGTGCCATATCAACCAACATATTATTTTTCAAGTCAAAAGTTATTGGCCATGTCTTTATGTTTTAAATTTTGAATTTACACAACAAGTAAACAACATGACCACAATCACAAGTCCATCTCAGGATAGGGTGAGATGCTTGCAGGTCCTTTAGTGTCAACTCTCTTGCATAGGAATCACTCACGGCTAGGTCAGGAAACAACATAGAATGACTTGGGTAGTCAACATAGATTTCCTTGTCATAAGCCATGAATCCCTTGCTCCAATGGTCCCAAGAAGTCATTTTGTACCATGTCATGGCCATCCACCAAATTTCTTTGGGGTTTGTCAAGTAGTCTGACTCATAGAGTGTATCCATGTCCACATACGACCTTTCATCAACATATGGTATTTCATATTTTTCTATCTCGGCAAACTTGATCATACCATTACTATATGCAACATTCCAAACTGGCCACACAGACAATTTCACGTTGTCCTTGTTGCCACACATCACCTTAGGAATTGCGATGAAGTGTGCCACACACATTTTTTCGAGCACCTTGCAGAACATAATCCCCATCCAGATATCAACCCATCCAAACTTCTCCAAAGTGAATCACATTAGAAGCTAGAAACAAGGTCATTCGTGCTCTAACATGGAGCAATAGCTCCACCTGTGGCACTTTACATCTCTAAACCCACATCCTAAAGGAGGAGAAATGGAGGGTAAAACCCAAAGGACCATGAATAGCATAGCGCAGCCAGGACGAAAAGGTCGTCATCGTCGTAGGGCAGGAGGTCGAGATTTGAGGATGTGAGGATGCACAGGTAGGGACCTAGGAGCAGGCACAATGATGACACGGGGCTAGCCTTGTAGACGAAGTGCTCGTGCCGCCCTCTAAGGATGGATAGGAAGAATATGGAGAGGACGAGGAAGTCCTTCTCCATGAAGACGATTTTGGGCATGCCACAACTGTCTTGCTTAAGGCCAGGGCAGTGGATGCATAGGTAGGAGCCTAGGCAGTGATGCAAACAGTGACCTAGACAATGTGGCCGCGCTTGAGAAGGACTCCATGGTGGCGGCATTCCTTACATCGGTGAGGTACACCAGCATCTCAAGGAACACCAGGCGGAGGGAGGGCACGCTCCTTCACGATGCGGGTGCGAAGGGACCCGCATGACATGGAGAATATCTTGCTTATGTCCTCTTTGCTGTCGAAATCGAACATCATGCTCGGGCGACAGTGATCGGTGGTTGGAATAATCAGGGTTCATATCAGATTTGGGAAGTGGGAGTTGCGGCCTATGGGTCTCTTGTGAGTGTTGAGGGAGGCTGGTTGGGGACAGTTGGAAATAAAATCTTGATAGAAAGAAATAGGTAATAGTTTCCAAGGTATGTCATGTACCGATAACACTCTAGTCGAGCAAGTAGAAAAAAAATACGCTTACTGGTAGATTTTAGCATACCAAGGAAACAAACACACAAGTATCAGTTCTCAGTAGCCAGAAAAGGGTGGCGTCCAAGATCCAAAAGCAAGCGAGTACCATGTATTATCCAAAACAACATCAATTTTATCTTTGTTTTCATACAGAAGGTGAGATCATTGGGAACAGTGCGGCACTCTAAAGTGTCAAATACATAACAATAGGTACATGACTAGTATTAGAATTGAGCTAGAAAGATATATAGTTCTCTAGACACTCAAAGCACATGCTAAAGAAAATCTAGGACAAGTGGCAAGCCAAAGCAAGCATAATATGTCGAACATGAGCTCCTATCAAGGTCATCTTTTGTATGGTCTCCATCGCCACCTTCCTCATTAATGGCCTCTGCTTGACTAATCCTATAAGTGCCCTTCTAAATAATATCCCTTCTCTTCTAGTGAATTCCCCAGTCATTTTCTCCCATTTCAATTTTTGTCCCCATGATGGTGCCAAGCCATCGACCAAAGGTTGCATCAAGGATCTCTCTGGATCGTTGCCCCACCCCTAGCCCTTAATCTCCAGTAAATTTATACCCATCAATCCATCATTCCTCCAAAGACACAAAAAAAATCCTTTTTTTGGAGATCTCATAATTCACTATTGGTCTCCAACAAACTGAACCAACCTCCTTTGGAACTGGTGCATGCTCTTTCTTCCATGGATAGGCAGCGATTCTCTTTACTTGAGTTGGAGATTGAGCAATACCACATCTACTACTCTGGCTGGAGGGGAGTCTCTGTCAAATTCTCGTGCATGTAGTGGCAACCATCCATCTCAACCTCCTATCTTGGAGGCCAAATTTGTTGTCTTCGGATACATATCCTTGGAAAGCGGGTCTTTGGTCTCACTTTAGCTTCTTTTAGGAGGCCACAACCTGCTTAAGGGGCATATTCCTCTCTAGTGCATGTTGTTCTAAATGATCCTTGGTGTTGATGAGATATTTATCCTCTGTGTCCAGAATTTGCTAGGTGAAGTCGTCTTCATCCTCCTTTAGGTTGCCGGCCATCATCTTCATCACCCGCGTTCGGCTACGTGTCCAACTCGATGGTGATTTTTGGTGGCGAGGATTTGAGGTGGAGCAGGATCGGTCGACACACCCAATGTTTGCTAAACATGTGGCCCTCCATGTGCCCTCTCCCTGTGTGGTTGAGTGGCTTGTGTTATCTAGGGCACTGTAATAATTTGTTCCTTAGGGTATGTATTCACTTCTTTTAATCAATGGCAAGTCTTTTATTTCACCTGTTAGTAAAAGGGAAATCCATTTAAGAGACTGCAAAATTCACATCATCACATGATGACATCGAATGCACTAGAATGGAGGACACCATCAAAATGACAAGGAAAATAGTCATAAATTCATCAAGATGAATGAAGCTCATATGCCAATGTTATAATACTAAAATATGTCTCTACAAATAACGAAAAGGCAAGTTAAAGTTTCCAATGTGTTATGGAAACATATGGATCTTACAACTTTCCAAAAAATATGGAAATTTGAGTGTTCTACGTACCAAATAAAAAGGTATGCACTTATAGTTGCTAGTCTTCCATTCCATTTATGTGTACAACACAAACAACCATGATTTTCTTACTGAATGGAATGTACGCACACCATTCAACCATCTATGTGTAGATCTACTTAATTTACATTTTTTGCAAAAACAAAGGCAAGATAGTCATCACACTCGATTCATCTTGGTGATTTTCTGGCGTAATTTACACTCTCCATGTTGTTAGTCTCTAGTGTGGAATCAATTTGAGTTAATGGAATAAGGGCGCATTTCACTCAAATGAAAAGTAAACTACGCCAGAAAATCACCAAGATGAATCAAGCTCAGATGCCTCTTATCATAATACTAAAAGGCGTTGTTAGAAATAACTAAAAGGTAAGAGAAAATTCCAAGGTATTATGGAAACATATACAACTCTACACTTTCAAGACAACATATGGCGAATGGAGTGTCCTGCCAAATAAAAGGTATGCACTGATAGTTGTGAGACTTCCATTTCATTTATGTGGAGGAACACAAACAACCATAATTTTCTTGCCAAATGGCAAGTACACACGTTATTCATGAATCTATGTCTAGATTTGTTTGTATTTTATTTAATGAACACAAAAAATAGGCAAGATATTTATCACAATTGGGATTCTTATTCATACACACATGTGAGGTTGGAAACAACAAACTTAGTGGGACATGATGGGCTATGTATGGTGGTCAAGCTCGCTCGGCTGAATTGATTGTGTCATAGCAAATAGGCATTGTGATGTATGCCACAATGAGCATTGCTCAAATCAAGCCACTGATAAGTGGCATGCATGAGAGCCGCATGTGTATTCATTAAGGTGGAACTTTATGACAAGCGATAGCTAAGAATGTACCACCTATATAGCACCAGAGAGGTAGAGAGATGGAGAAGTGGGGTTTTGCTATTTTGTGTAGTGGAGCAAAACGAACCATCACATCCATGAGAGAATACCAAGAGTTCTTACAGATATATGTATTTTCTCCTGTGGCATTTTTCTCGATGCTTCATAATTTCTTCATGTTTAATTTGCTAAGCTATTATACCAAACATTGACAATGGTGCACACAAAACACCTAGAATGTAAGATATACTTTCTAAGCTAGTTGGAGATTTTTTTCGAACCATGCAAGCGAGTTGCATGTGATTTCACTAAGAAAGAAGATAATACAAATCCTAAGAAGGAACAAATCATACAACATTCCAGAGAGGCACGTCACTTGAAACAAACATAAGAACCTAATCGGCCTTAGGATAGGCAACCCAAGAGTTGATGCTATGCAACCAAGAGATGACTGAAACCAACATACAAGTAAAATTACAACACAATGCAAGAAAGCAAAAACTGTCCACTGTTAAGGCGTGGACACCAATCCACTATAACCCAAACAATGTGACTACCATAGCGACGACAATGACAGTGACTGAAGCACATGTAACAGATGGACAAAACCACCATTAGCCTTGAGATCGATGCCACCACTTGTGTGATCATAGAAACCATGTCACCAAGCTACGAATCTATTAGCCTGATGTTGTCAAAACGACAGCCATCCATGTCGTAGAAGGAGGACCGAGGTGTGGACATGTACAAACCCATGGGGAGAAAGGTATGAGAACGAATAAAAGATGAAGTTGTCCAAGATCGGCAACAAAGCTAAACACAACTGATGGGGTGGGAAATAAGTTTGGATCGAATCCTCAATCTGTCCGAGCCAAAGAAGGAGGGGGTTGAACTACCAAAAATCCCACACCACGGGTATACCGACGACCAACCTGCGACAAGTGAACACTATCACGGCTCGTGGTCAACTAGGAGAGCCATACGCCAATTGAAGATGAGATGTGGTGAGGTGGGACCGCTAGATCTTATAGAGGCACTTTCGATATAGTTAAGGACGACCGGTAGGACAGAGAGGCATGATAAGAGGAATGACAAGAGTGGGACGGCGATGTACATGGACAATCGAAGGAGCTGATGCCTCACCACAACATTGCTACAGTCCACCCCTTATCGTGTGTTTGGTAGGCTTTGTTAGCATCATACAGGCTTTGGGCAGCCAAATTAACCCATTTGGATGCCTACTTTTACTATTTGGCCTACATGGCATGACAATTAGAGCACCGTCTATAGGAACAGCCCAATCAACTGCTTCCAATGAGCTAGGCCCGAGCGATGTGAGTGACCACACATGGTTGCAGGCGGCTGCCCATGAGGGACCCGCAAGAGACACCACATTATTTCTTGATGTGGCACCATAAATCCACTCACAAATTTCTCAATGCTCGGTCTCCCCTCTCTTCATTCTCACCAGCGGCAGTGACCATCATAGGAGGCAAGATCTGGATGGCAAGCACCAACGGCACGTACCGGCTTCATCACCGATCCTCTCTCTCCCATATGCCTTCGTCAATGGAGGTATGCCCTCTCTCCACATCTTCGCATGGATCAATTAAGGCGTCGTTTACCCATCGATTAAACTTCACCGTCGATTAAATGGAAAGTGGTCTGTTATGGCATTGATTAAACTAGGAGAGTTCATTTAAGGCTTGCTCGGTTAGTCTGTACAAGGGTATTGGGAAGGATTTTGACTAAAAGGGGGTTATAATAGATGAGAATCCCTTTATGTTAACTAGACGTGGCAGGCCTAGAGGTGCTTTGAGCGGTGGTAACCTTGATGCTGGTACTCTTCGACCTATAGCGACATTGTAGAGGAGCCAGGCTCAGGATACCTGGCCACCATCTCGACTGCTTTGGTATTGCCAATGTCCACCATCTCCTCCTCATTATCGTCCTCCAGAACAATGGTGGTCGGTGCCACCACAATGGTATACTTGTACTTGGACCATCTAGCTCTCTAACCTTGATCTGCCGACTTATCCTCATCCATGGCCACAACAGTATGTCCACTTGCATAGCACCTTTGGCAGGGTTAGGCTTCATCATCTCTATCTCAGTATTCATTGCATGTGAGAGCACAACTTCTCCTTCCTTGATCATCTCATCCATGGTGTTGAACCGAGAGTACACCTCCATATACTTCACAAACTTTAAGTGGGCGCCATGCGGTCACCCGAGTAGCAGTGTTGTCCATTGAAGGCTGGTGGGGAGGGGTTCATGGTGGTGGAATGATGGTGAGAAAGAGAGTGGGATGTGGAAGAGGAGATGGTAGAAGATGATACGTACCAAACATATCTACAATTTTTGTATGATTCATGCTATATTGCTATCAATTACATACACTTTGGCATACTTTTTATTATTTTTTATTGGACTAACATATCCTGTCATCCATACATCTTGTTCCATCTATTAGACAACCTCATATTTCTTGAGCTTTTCATCCATGATCGACTCTTCATCAAATTTCTCCATGACATCGTAGTTACATAGACCGGCTCTGTAGGCGACAGGCAAAATGAGGATTTCATGGACAATCAAAAAAATTGTTGTGCCGATGGCCACCAAATTTCATTAGTGCCAGTCCATCATTTGCCTTGCTTCTTGTTCTGTTCATTCATAAACCTAGCTTTCTTTCTGAATAGCTAATCCTAAACCTAAATCTTGTTCTACTTTCCAGTGGAAAAGGAAAGACCCATATTTCCTTTCACCTTATCCCCACAAACATTTGTGGGTACAATCACATGACCCCATTTTTTGCTTCATGGTGTGGGCAAGACATGTCTGATTTACTTGTGATGGTTGTATGGGCAAATATGTCAGCAATTTACTTCTGATGTTAGAACTATAACTCAATAGCTTTCAAATGACAAACATGGAGGTTCTCCCAAATTGGAACTCTTGCCAAAACAAAAAGTCTCGATTCCCTGCATAATATGATAAAACAAATAGATGATATAACATATAATTCACATGATCAATGTGATAAAAGAAAAGAAAGCATCCAATATAATGGTGCAAACTATCAAACACAAACAGTCAAGGCAGGCTCATTAGGTCACCACCACAAAACCTAGATTTTCATCATTGGATTTGTTTCTCGCCCGACTTAGCTCTCTTTCTTGAGGAATGGGCCAAAGAATGTGTAGTAGTGGTAACCCTCCCCCAACCGTAAACCACATTGTTCCACTTGCACCCATTGGAGCAGATGCCCACTTTGGAGATAGATGTCATAGTCAATAACCTCATCTTTGTTTATCTGGCATCCATGATCAGCTCTTAATTGAATTTCTCCATAGTGCCTCAACTGCACAAGCCAGCTCTGCACGTAATGGGCAAGATGTAGTTTTCAAAGGCACCCTCGAGCAATTACATCGTTACAAACTTCATCATGTGTGTGTGATCAATTGCAAGAAACTAACCAATTAAGTGCAAATAGTGTAAATGACATTAACCTACAAGAACCTAACCAGTGAAGTGCTAAAATTGTAAACCACTAAAATGCAACAACTACATAAATGCTAAAAGTGTAAACGTCATAAAATTGCAAGAACTAACCAGATAAATGGTTTATTTGTAAAGTATGTTAAACTCAAAGAACTAACCACAAAAAATGCTAAAAGTATAAGCCATGCTAAATTACAAGAAGCTAACCAAATAATGTTAAAATGTAAACCATGCTAGACTACAAGAAACTAATCATAGCAAATACACAAAAGCTAGGGGCTATGCATAACAATGAAGAGGAGCACATAGGTCTACTAGGGTTCCACTGAGGGACGTAGAGCTAGATCAAAACCTGATATGATCACTCATCACTTCGATCTCCTTGATTTTAAAAACAGCTGAATCCCATACGCAGGGAAGCATGGATACAATCCAAATACAAAGTTTTAAAGTAGAAGACATATGCTAACCTTTGTATTGGTGGCATCAATCTTAGATCACAAATCCCATGCCGACATGCTCAAGCCACACACTATGTCTATGCAATGGGGTTGAGTTGATGCTCTCGATAATAACCATACCTCTATATTTGTTCATGGCATCATGGCCAGCATGCATAGGGTTTGATTGTGTGAGATGTCGCGATGGTAATTCTGTGTGGTGCTTCAAGTGTTTAATAGTATGAATATCCTTGAAGGACTCCTGCAGATCCTCATGGATTGAATCCGGGATTGCAGGCGGAGGACAATTGATCATGGCGTCTGCTAGGGTAGGGTTTGAGATTATGTCAGAGCGACAAATGGTAGTGTCTAGCAGGCTAGGATTCAAGATTGTGACAAAGCGATGAGTGGTGGGGTCTAGTAGGCTCGGTTTTGTGATTGAGGCAAAGTGACAAGTGGTACTCCAATAGGCTAGCGTTCGGGGTTGGAGCGGGATGGAGCAGGGAAATGTGGAACTAGCTTTTTTACTTTGCTGATTTTATCATTTATATATTTGTTTCCCCATTTCCCTTACTTACAACATATCACTTGGTCATGTGAAAATGCATTAGTGTGGAAAAATTCCTTGAATATCTCCCATGTGCCTCTTTGGTAAGGCTTGCTAAACATACATTGTGGTAGGAGCTATTTATTTGTGTATACATGTCCAACTGATGCATAACGACTTTGATTTTATATTTACTGTTTGGCCTTTTTGGTCTCGGTTTTCTATTGCCACATGGTTTATAAGTGAAACAATAAGTTAAATCAATCTTATAAGTAGAGATACTTTGTTTAGGAGGTTTGCAAAATACCAGGTTCTCATGCCAAACCTTAGATATTTTAGACCAGCGGTACGATTTTTCACTACTTGGTTATCATGAAAGCAAACTAGACAAACAGTGTCCACAAATTGGAGAAACCAGTTAACCATACCAAAATACTCGTGATAGAACTACCCATAATGTTAAGCTAATAATACTAAAATGGTAGGTAGCTAGTCACAGGAACACAAAATAGCCCAATGAATAAAATGGCAATAATAGAGTCTTGTAGAGGACGGACAACAAAAGCTAGGGCCACCGTAAAGGATCTCCATGTTTGCATTTTAGGGAAGCTTGAGTTGGCTTTTGACATGATGAGGATGGTGCTCAAGTGCAAAATGTCTTTGTCACAAGCTCCTCACTGTCCTCCTAAAGTACCTTCCATTGATGCATCAGGGACACATGAGATAAATGAGCATCAGAGGGTCCAACTCAGCTTATGGTCATCGTGTTTCTTATGCATCACAACACCAGAATACACCAAATATAAGAATCCCATTAAATCGTTCATAACTAAAATCGCATTGATTGGTCAGGAAATATCTACTGATTGATTATAAGGTATTGAGTTCAATTCAGAGTTCAGCCACAAAAGTCCACAACTTATTGTCGGATAATATCAAAAAAGGCTAAAGGACGAGTTCACATTCACGTCTCTAGGTCACATACAATATTTTTAGTTGCTTAGCTGACTGAATTGTATTTTGCACAAATACTTTTTTAGTTTTGGATGCAGTACTATCCTATATAACCTGATAGTGAACATCCTATCATGCATGTCTTTGTTGATCAATTAGAACACCCAAATATTTCAAAGGTTGAGAACCACACATGCGGGTAAATTTTGACAACAATAAATGCTTCTCCATTTAATTCTTACCCATACAGTATCACAGCTATCAGGATTTAATGCTAGACTCAGCAACCACATGTGAACAAAATGCAATTTGCACAATAAACATCGCACATGCAACGTGGACTCTAGATCAGAAAACCAAGGGTGCAATAGCAAACTAAGGGGTGCGTGTGGCTTTAGTAATTTACTTACATCCATCAACCCAACTAGAAGTTGTAACCAAATTTATATTTGTTCATCAGGACATGAGTAATATGTGAACCCTACCCAGTGTAATGGATAACCGAGATACACCACTAAACATGTTTCTCGTCTCCATACTGAAACATACTCATAATCATAACACTACTTCATTCACAAGAAAAACATTAATAAAGTACTTTGACTACAAGAAGAAATCAAATGATCAACATGCAAGCATTAGCATAATTACCTGGAACTATGTTCAGATACTTGGACAATGCACAAGGGTGGGATGAGGTATATCCTTTGAAAGAAAATGGTGCCATATCAACCAACATCTTCTTTTTCAGGTCAACTGTGATCAGCCATGTCTTTATGCTACAAAATGTTGATTTACACAACAAGTAAACAATATTATCACAATCACAGGTCAAGCGCGAGACAGGTGAGATGCTAGCGGGTCCTTTAATGTTAACTCTCTTGCTTAGGTGTCACTCGGAGTTAGGTCAGACAACAACATAGAATGACTTGGGTAGTCAACCAAGATTTCCTTGTCATAAGCTATGAATCCCTTGCTTCATTGGTCGCAAGAAGTCATTCCATATCCATGTCATCATACAACCTTTAATCAACATCTGGTCTTTCACATATTTTTATATTGACAAACTTGATCATGCAATTACTGTATGCAACATTCTAAACTAGCCACACAGACAATTTTGTGTTGTTCGTGTTGCCAGGCATCACCTTAGGAAATGCGATGAAGCGCGCCACACGCATTTTGTTGAGCATTTTGTAGAACGGAATCCCCGTCCAGAGATCAACCCATTCGAGCTTCTCCAAAGTGAATGACCTTGGAAGGTAGAAACTAGGTCATCCATGCTCTGACATGGAACAATAGCTCCACCTACGGCACTTTACACCTCCAAACCCAGGTCCTGGAGGAGGTCAAACCCCAAGGGATCGATGAATAGCACAACGCAGCTAGGATGACATGGACACCATTATCATAGGTCAAGAGGTCGAGATCCGAGGATGTGAGGATGCGCTGGTGGGGACCTGGGAGCAGGCACAATGATGGCACGGGGTTGGCCTTGTAGATGAAGTACTCACGTCGCCCTCTAGGATGGTAGGATGAGGATGGAGAGGACAAGGAAATCCTTCTCCGAGAAGATGATGTTGGGCCTACAACAACCGTCTTTCGTGATGCCAAGGCAGTGGACACACAGATAGGAGGCTGGTTGGTGATGCAAACGGTGACCTGGACAATGTGGCCATCACTCGAGAAGGCCTCCGCGGTGGTGGCATTCCTCACGTCGGCGAGGTACACTAGTGTCTCAGGGAAGACCCAAGTGCGGGAGGGGATGCAGCGTCACGATGAGGGTGTATCAGGGACCCGCATAATATGGAGAAGATCTTTCTCATGTCCTCTTTGCTGCCAAACATCATGCTCGAGCGGCAACAATCGGCGGTGGGACTGATCGGGGTTCAGATCAGATATGGGAAGTCGGAGTTGTAGCCTGTGGGTCTCTTGAGAGTGCCGAGGAAGGCTGGGGATAGCTAGAACTAAATTTAGGTAGAAGGAAACATGAAATAGCCATACTTTTCCAAGGTATCTCATGTATCAATAACACTCTGGCTAAGCATGCAGAACAAAATTATGCATACTTGTGAATTTTAGTATACCAAGGAAAACAACACACACAGGTATCAGTTCTCAGTAGCTAGAAAAGGGTGGCGCCAAGATCCAAAAGCAAGCGAGTACCATGTATTAGCAAAAGCAGCATCAGTTTTATCTTTGTTTGCGTATAGAAGGTGGAATCTTTGGGAAAGGTGCAGCAAATTTAAGCGTCAAATATGCAACAAGAGGTACATGACCAATATTAGAATTTGAGCTAGAAAGAAATATAGTTTTCTAGACACTCAAAGCACATGCTAAAGAAAATCTAGAGCCAGTAGCATGCCAAAGCAAGCATAATATGATGAACACGAGCTCCTATCATGGTCATCCTTAGTATGGTCTCCATCACTGCCTTACTCGCCAAAGTACTCTACTCGATTTGTCCCAAAGGTGCCCTTCTAAATAACCTACCTTCTGTTCTTGTGATTTCCCAAGTCATTTTCTCCCATTTCAATTTTTGGCCCCGTGATATCGGTGCCAAGCATTCGGCCAAAGGTTGCATCGAGATCTCTTTGGATCATTGCCCCTTTGCTATCCCATAATCTCTTGCAACTTTATACCGATCATACCTCCGATGACACAAAAAATCCTTTTCTAGAGATCTCCTGCTTCACTATTGGTCTCCAACAATAGTGAATTCGACACTCAAAACTGAACCAACCTCCTTTAGAATTGGTGTATGCTCTTTCTTGTTCCATGGATAGGTAGCGGTTCTCTTCACTTGAGCTGGGGAGTTGTCATACCACATGTAATTCTCTGGATGGAGTGGAGTCTTTGTCGAATTCATGTGCATGTAGTGGCAACCATCTCTCTCAACCTCCTATCTTGGAGGCCAAATTTGTTGTCTTTGGATGTAGATCCTTGGAAAGTAGGTCTTCAGTGTCGCTTTAGCTTCTTTGAGGAGGCCACTGCCTGCTTAAGGGGCATATACCTCTCCGGTGCATGTTGTTCTAAAGGATACTCGATGTTGGTGATATATTGATCCTCTATGTCCAAAGGTTACTAGAAGAACTCGTCTTCATCCACCTTTAGGACGTCGTCCATCATCTTCATCACCGGTGATTAGTTGTGGGTCCTACTCGACGGTGATTTTTGGCGGTGAGGCTTGGAGGTGCAGCAGGGTCGATCGACTCTTCCAATGTTTTCTAGACGCGTGGCCCTCCATGTGCTCTCTCCCAGCGTGGTTCTGTGGCACATGTTATCTGGAGCACTGTAATAATTTGTTCCATGGAGTTTGTATTCACTTGTCTAAATCAATGTCAGGCCTATTATTTTGCCGGTTAGTAAAATGGAAATCCACTTAAGAGATTGCAAAATTCACATCATCACATGATGGCATTGAATGCACTAGAATGGAGGACACCATCAAAATGAGAAGGAAATTATTCATAAATCCATTAAGATGAATCAAGCTCATATGTCCAATGTCATAACACTAAAAGATGTGACTAGAAATAACCAAAATGTTAAAGTTTCCAGTGTGTTATGGAAACATATGCATCTCCAATTTTTCAATAAAATATGGAAATTTGAGTGTTCTACCAAGTAAAAAGGTATGCACTTGTAGTTGCTAGTCTTCAATTCCATTTATATGTACAACACAAACAACCATGATTTTCTTGTCGAGTGGAAACTACACACACCATTCCACCATCTATGTCTAGATCTAATTAATTTATAACTTTTGCAAAAAAGGCAAGATAGTCATCACACTCGAGCCATAGGCCTAAGCACATGGAAAGCTGGAAACTGGAACCCAGTGGGACATGGTGGACACTCAAATTTTTGGAGGGTTATTTTTGCCACGGAGTTTACTTTTTCCTTGTTTCCTTGCTTTCAAAAAATAACAATAAATAATGTCTTTTTGGTCCATTCAACAAGGCTTGAGCCAATAATCTTAAGGGTAGAACAAACACTCATTAACCTTTATTGTTATGTTGCACGCAAGTTTTTAGAGGAGTTTTTTTTTTGCAAGGGTGCCCATTTTATTTAATTGGTCAATCCCTTTTCTTATGTTGTTCTCAATATTTTGCCACTTCGCTCTTGTTGGAGATCATATCAAATCAACTCCCATAGCAGCAAAATTGCCTCCTGTGGAAGCTGAATTGGCTGCCATGGCAGCAGAATCCTCGAATTCTATATACATTGTGTAACCATGTAGAAACAAAATACTTTGCATTCTAGAGGTCAACATGCACCCCCCCCCCTTCATTAGGGTGTGGTTTCGAGTGCCATCAAACATGCCCTCATCTAATATATTTCATAAATGCACTTTTGTAACAATTAACCACATCTTTGTGTTGTAATATATATATCTTGGTGTTCTAGTGCTTACAAAGACCATTGCTTACACCCTCAGGTTGTGGGTTCAAGTATCATGGAACATGCAACCTTTTAAAAAAACTCCTTGACCTAAATAGAGGGAAACTGGTGTGCTGATCGAATTGAGTCGAAGCAATTGCAAAAGTCAGAGCTGCAAAAAATAGTAAGTTTGTGAGGTCAACATTGTTGCAAAAAGACCTATGTGAAAACTAGTACGTTTACAAGCAGTTAAAGATAATGTGACGTGGAAGCCACGTGGTCAGTCTTCCATACCAAAACAATTTTAGCCTTATTTGATAAAATTAACAAATTTATGGCCCAAATGTGATCATTTTGCAAGTTATTGGTCTATATTGTGCAGTCAATTTGAGTTAATGGAATAGTGGCGCATTTCACTCAAATGAAAATTAAACTACACCGGAAAATCACCAAGATGAATCAAGCTCACATGCCCCTTGTCGTAATACTAAATGGCATCGCTAGAAATAACTAAAAGGTAAGTGACAATTCCAAGGTGTTATGGAAACATATACAACTCTGGGCTTTCATGAAAATGCATGGCGAATAGAGTGTTCTGCCAAATAAAAGATATGCACTCATAGTAGTTAGACTTCCATTTCATTTATGTGGAGAACACAAACAACCATGATTTTCTTGCCAAATGGTAAGTACACACGTCATTCATGAATCCATTTCTAGAATTGTTTCTATTTTATTTCATGAACACAAAAAATACGCAAGATATTTATCACAATTGGGATCCTTATTCATGGGCACATGCGAGGTTGGAAACAACAAACTCATTGGGACACGATGGGCTATGTATGGAGGTCAAGCTCTCTTGGCTGGATTGACTGTGTCATAGCAAATAGGCATTGTGATGTATGCCACAATGAGCATTGCTCAAATAAAGCCACTGATAAGTGGCATGCATGAGAGACGCATGTGTATTCATTAAGGTGGAACTTTATGACAAACGGTAGCTAAGAATGTGCTACCCATATAGCCTCGGAGAGGTAGAGAGATGGAGACATGGGGTTTTTCTATTTTGTGTACTGGAGCAAAATGATCCATCACACCCATGAGACACTACTAGGAAAAGGCCTACTAGTGGCGCACCAGTTTTGCCTACTAATGGCGCACTACTGGTGCGCCACTAGTATTAAATACTAATGGCGCACCACTGGTGCGCCATTAGTATCTGGTATACTAATGGCGCACCACGCCGTGCGCCATTAGTATAGACCAACATGCGCCATTAGTATGCCTCCCAGGGCGCCATATTTACCCATGTGCTTTGGCATACTAATGGCACACTTTGGGGTGATGCGCCATTAGTATCCTTTCTACAGTGCGTCATTAGAGTGCTGAGTGGTGCGCCATCAGTATGAATATTAGGGATTATTATTTTTCTTTTCTGATATTTGCACAGGTTACAAAATATATTATTGGACAGAATATAGACAGCACCACACAGCAACAGCAGATTCATCGAATACAATAGAAGATTAGTCTCCGAATATGATTCATCATATTACTCTCGGAGTTCAAAAGACCGAACAAAGATAGAACATTACAAGTCTCGAGACCGCGAGTAGCGAGTTTGTCTTCACATTACGAGTCGATATCGATCATCTAAACTACCATCACATAGAAGAGAGCTGCGGTCAGCACGATGAGCATCATCGCGATGAAACTGGTCTTCATCCGGTTCCTCCAACACTCCCTCCTCTCTCCCGCTAGATAGCGCACATATCTAGATTCCTCCTCCGCCCTAGTGGTGTACCCTTTGTAACTGTTACCGCTGAAACGGTGAACCTGTCTCCAACACTCCTCCCAGTCGTTGTAGACTCCGGGAACCTTACCCTTGTACACGACATACGACGGCATCTCTATGCACTAGCCAAACAACAGACAATACATAAGAAATATATAAGAATGCAACAAAAGGATCAGAAGAGAAAAGAAAGACATTAATAGCACGATTCACGGTCCTACTAATAAATAGCATCGATTACATCTAAGTTGAACGACTGTCCAAACCAAAGAGACATACAAGTTCATTAAAGTTTAATTACGACATGAGCTAATCAATGTTTCAGAACTACACATAGCATCACTACTTTCGACTCGACTCATGGGACCGGAGCATGGATGAAGCCGCCGTCTTTCGTGATGGTCATGAAGTCGCGGGCGTTGTCAGCCTGCATTTGTAGCGTTGTGTCTATCTCACTGTTGGACGGTTGATACCTGAGGTAGAACTGCCCCGAGGTACGAAGGACATCTTGATGGATGATTTCTGCAAACTCTGACTGGATGCGAAAGAATTCTTGTCGGATGTCCGCTTCCTGGATTGCCGCCAATCTTGCGGCCCAATCTTTGAGATTATTTGGTAGCAGAAGGTGATTATGGTCCCGTACAATCGCCTGCATGTGATGGAGGGCATAGTAGGCATCCTTCTGACCGCCAGGCGGCTGCTTGACGCAATGGAACGTCGTATTGTGGGTGAACACATGCCTGCCATACCTACGAACTGGCCTCTTAAAGGTGCCTCCAGATGTGGCATAGCCGGGGAGAGCATCATCAAGAACTTTCTTGATATTTGTGTAGTCTATCTTGGAGTCACAGTCCGGATTGAAATACGTGGCCATGGAATATTTCGGGCTTAAGAGGATGAGTGTGCAATGTGTGTCACTGCACAGAACATGGAATGTTAGAAAAAAACGATCGAAATCTAAGAAATCATATGTTATGGGGCGGTTAGGGGATGACTTACTCAGGAAAGTAAGGCACGAGGAAGTTATCCTTATCTGGGTTTGCCAGATTGACGCCTTCGAGGTGTGAACTCGCGACTTGCCGGTCCCCAGCGCTGCCCAAGATCTTGGCACGCACGTAGAAGGGATCGACTATCCCGATGTCCGGGGCCTTGTCTCTAATGATCCGCATCTCCATACTCAGCAAAAACAACCGAACGAAGGTGTAGTGTAGCGGATGAAGGTTAAACATCGCAAAGATGTCATCAAACCGCACGACGATCGTACCCCCGATGGTGCCATACACAAAGCCCTTGCCCTCTGGCACCTTGGCCACGAAAACCGGGTATGCCACATCATTCTGGGAGAGACGCCTCTTCTCCAAATAAAGAACATTGTCATGCAGACTCTGCATAGCACCGGTTGCAGCATTCAGCATATTTGTCGGTAGCATCGCCCTACCCGCCACATGCACCCTCCTCGAGATATCCTTAGGTGAAGGTGGCCCGTCCTGAGCACGGATCGTACTTGGTGTCGGCTGGCTTGCACCGGCGCCCTTGTTAGTCTTTCGTTTCCGTCCCTTCTTATTGATCTGCTGTAATGGGATCGAGTTCTGCTCACAGACCACCTTCTTGAGCATGTTGGGGCTGATAATATTTCGCACCTCAGCTATCTGAGGCTCGGTGAAGGCGGCAGCTGGAGGCGTCTCCAGAGAACTGAACACCAGATGACGCCTGTTGCAGTTGGGTTTCTCCGCGGTACTAGCTAGATCGCGGTCGTCTTGGTTGGGTTCTTGAGAAGGAGGCCCGCAGAACTCGTCACTGTACCCATGTTCGGCAAAGTACTTATCGACGTTGGTAAATGTACCGTCGTCGTTGTTGTCGTCGTCCGGATCCTATGCCATATGCATGTCCGGATCCTGTGCCATAGGGATGTCCGGCATGTCCGATAGCGTTGCAGCGTTCTTGCCATGGCTTGGCGCCGGCACGACTGGCGATCTTGTCTGTGGGGTGGTGTCCCCCAGCCCCAAATGAATCTGGCTCTTCGGCCAAAGCAGGGGCCAGCTTACGCAGGCCCTGAGGATCATCTCATCATCTTCGTCGGCCCCAGCGGGTCGAATCGGAGGTAACAACTCGTCGCAGCCTGGCAGCACCCGAACCAGTTCAACCCTATACACTGTGGGTGGCATCGGATTACCATGGAACACGGGGTTGCCCGGTTGAACGATTATGACCTTGGCGACATCGACCAACTCGCCGCCCACGAGGTGCAGGAGAGTGCAAGGAACGTCGGCGGCGCCCTGCAAAAACATGTAGGGCGTCAGGGATGCCCAGTCAAAGGCAAGGAGATGAAGTCGTCGGCCGAGAGGCTTAGTTACCGTGATGCCGTCGAGCTCGACTAATGTCGAGGCACCGCCAACGGCGGGCGCGCAACTGACGGAGGGGCCTCTTGCTGGCGAGGTGCCGGCCGGCGTACACCCGGGTGCATTAAGATCCAATGCCCGTGCCGGCGCCGGAGACATGAATACCGCCTCCACCGAAGACACCAATGGCGCCGCTTGCGCATTGTGCGAGTTGCTGGTCGTGAAGCTGGGAACCGGGGGAGGCCCCTATTGGCCGCCCGCAATCCAGGTCGTCAGCCCCTGAATCAATGTAGGCTCCATGGCGGTGAGCGTCGTTCCCAGTTGTTGTTGCACTTGCTCTTGGATAATCTCTGGAATCCGCACCACTTGTGCCTTGAGTGCTTCAACCTCGCGTGACTGGCTTTTCGAGCTGGTCTTTTTCTCCTTTCGCCCACAAGTGGTATAGTATGATGACCATTTTGTGGACAAGCCTTTGCCGGCCACACGACCAGCTGACGACGGCTTACTGAGCTTATACTTGTTTTTCATTACGTTCAACGCCCTATTTAAAGGGGTGTCAAAAGGGGAGCACTAAGACAACCCCGCTCTACTGCTTTCAGTGTCCTGCGGAAGGAACGTGAACCATTTAGAAATATTGGGGATTAATTAGAATGCAACCATATGGAGATAATTACGCGGGGGTGTATTCCTTAACAGAACAAGCTCAAGCGCCCTGGTCTTCGGATCCGTGGTAAGCTCCTTTGTTACCGGGTCCTCCTTGTACCGGGCCCTAAGAAAGTTCCTGGTCTGCTTGTCACGGTATTTCTCAAAGCGGGGCGGTAGGCCTTGCTCGACACGCTTCGCTTCCTCCTTGTCCCATATAGGCTCCTCCACTCTGTAACCGCCGGGACCGAGTTGGTGGATCCCTAAGTTCAACTGCCGCATTTCTTTCCCCCACTAACTTGATTCGGAGATTGCACTGCTCTCGCACTTGATCTTGAACTCCTTGTAGTCATCTTCGCTGATCAAAGGATATTTCGCCTTGATCTTCTCATAACTATCACCTTTTTCAATCATTGCCTTCACCGTGCTTCTCCAAGTAGACAGGGTCGTGCTCATCCTCGTGAGGGCGGCACTATTCACTTTATTCCGTGATAGGCGTGTGTTTGCATAGTCAGCGGGGAACTTGTATCATTCGTGCAGCTTCGTGAAGAGGAGGCTATGCAAATTCCCTCAGTCCTTATGCATTAGGTTCTCGGTGTTGATCGAGATGATGCTCCGGAGAATGCACCCGGGCTGAACCGAGTACCCCTTGACTAATTCTTTGGGCGCCGTTGGATGCCCGTCGGAGTTCACTTCAGTAAATTCCTCCTTGACGGTGCCGAGCACGCTCGGGCGCCGGTCCTTCCGTTGCCTCTTCGGTTGGCTGCCATCTGTGCGTGCGCCGCCATCATCAGTGGTGTCATCCTCGGCGGCACCATCAGTGGTGTCATCCCCGACGCCACTAGGGGTTGTGTAGTCAGGATCGGTGTCGTCCACGGCGTCCTCATGGCGGCGAGGTTCTTCCTCCATCGCCTGGGACAGCTCCCGGAATTGCTTGCCACCCGAACCGCCGGCCTCATTGTTGTGGGCCATGTTTTCCTCTAAATAGGAAAAAAGTTTGGTCAAAAAGTTGGTTATTGTCAAGGAACAAGATCATGGTCTCATCATTTAGGGTTTGTCGACTCCGAGGCATCCTAAAATCTAAGCTTTTATCATTTAGGGTTTGTCGACACCGAGGCACCCTAAAAGCCTAAGCGTACATCATTTAGGTTCTCATCGACACCGAGGCACCCTAAAAGCCAAGGTTTTATCATTTAGGGTTTGTCGATGCCGAGGCACCCTAAATGCTAAGTTAAGTTTCATCATTTAGGTTGGGCCTAATCACTTGGCTCTATTGCCACCTATGGTTTAATGCAGCAAGAATGGCGGGGCAGTTGATCCTACTTAATTAAGTACTAAGATACCCCGGCCCATGCATTAGTCGCAAGTACCCCATATGTCCTATTTTTAGCAAAGTCATGCTAAAATTCACGGAAAATTTTAGCATGGCCTTTCCTGAAAATAGGACATATGGACTACCCGAATTTGTTGGAACGGAAGTTAATCGACATTCCGGCAAACTCAAGGGCCTCTCGGGGTACCTGCACAATCATCATGACACGATGGTCGGAGACAAAACCCAGCAAACTAGCAAAATCATCACAAATTGTTTTCTGTAAAAGATGATCATCATCCTTACAAGTCTTTCTCAATGTGATCACAAGTAATTCAGAGGCATCACAAGTAATTCAGAGCATCACAAGGCATTAGTAGTTCAGTACATGAACAAGTTTTACAAAGCACATCAATATGTATTGTATTTCATTGTGGAGCGATATACAGTATGTTACAGCAAAGAAACAGCTTAATCCATGCCTCAGCTTATCAACAGTCATTACTTGTCAAATACAGAAGAAGGAACAATTTATTTGTGACATAGTTACAAATGATGACAGAATAAAGCAACACCCTACACTAGCCTAAAAACAAGTGAAGTTTCACCCATATAAGAACAAGTGAATTCTAGTCACATTGACACTCCTGGTTTTCTACAAACACCAAGTACTAGGGCACACAAAAGTTCTAAAATTTGTGTGCCTAACTGAATTAACTGAATCTTTAGTAACCGAATAAACTGAATTCTCAAAACTGCAAGAAGCCATTTAAAAAAGTCCTCTCATCTCATATGAGGAGTGTTAATCCTAAGACTAATAGTTTGTTGTGAAGTACAGCTACAATGATGCCATGTCCATTTGTCCCTCCCCAACTTGATACTAGAGTAGCATTGTTGATGCCCTGTTCTTGCTGAACTTTATGACAGTATATACAACAGTTTCAGTGAGTGCATTTATCACTTGTTGGAGTATGCTACAGCTTCTGCAAATCACAAACTCCTTTAGTTTACATCTCAGTTTTAGCAAACACTATAGTTTCAGTGAAGGAGTCATAACTGAATAACAGGCACTATAGTTTCTCTACAGTATTGGAACACTGAACATTTTCACTTAACTGTAGCAAGAAAAACTATTTCATCCAAGGACTGAACAAATCGACATGGCACCTACTATTTTCATCCAACTAGTTTTAAAAAATGATATAATCAACACTAGATATAATCGACGCGGCAGAGCATTTCTCCTAGATATAATCAACACTAGAGCCACCTCTCTTACATCTACAGATATTTTGCATGTTTTGTCGGCACAAATACCATCAGATAATATGCAGGGACTTGTTAGAATCCCATTAGCACTCAAAGCAAGAATCACGCACTACACTTCATTGCTTCAGCCGCATGGACTGTATAGCAAATTTCACTAGTTGAAGATACTAATAAATACCCAATTACACACAAATGCTTTCAGTACTTGATACTATGGAGTGTTACTGTTATATATATAAATACACAATGCTTATAGCACTCGATGGTTTGTGTTAGGCTTCAATGTGCACCCAGCCGATTAGAGCAGCAATGCTTGTAACTAAAGAGGGGGATGTTTCATGACAATTTCTTGTACCTCTCTCACCCCAACTCATATATTGCAGTACTTGAGGCATAAATAACCATCAGGTTATGCAGGTACTTGTTACAAGCCCATAGCAAGAATCACTCACTAGACTTAAATGCTTAAACCACATGGACTGCGGAGAATATGTTGGAAGTTGACGATACTCATAAATATACAATTATACACCTTGCTCCTACCACTTTATATGGTGCATAACTAATGTATTGTACATACTTCTTACAGCACTTGATAGTGTGTGTTAGGCTTCATGCTCAGCAAAGACATCTTAGAGCACCAAGGATTGTAATTAACGAGGGCATACGTGTCAAAAAATTATAGATGTACTGCTCTACACTAACATCTGCACATTGTGCATAACACATTCAAGACCAGGGTACATTCTCATCAAAGAAGATCAGCAGGGAGCAGATGAACAACCTAAATATCAGAATTTTGTAAGATCAAAAAAAGCAACAGTTTCAGTAAACTGTTTTTTCAGACTACAATATTTTCAGTAAACTGTTTCTGGGATAACAATAGTTTAAGTAAACTGTTTTTGGGTCTCTAACTAAATCACTGAAGTTTCTGAATGCAGGAATCCCAAATCACCTATGCATCTTGTGACCTATCAACTAAATCATTGAAGTGAACTGAGGAGCATCTGAGGAGCAAGATGGGGCCATGCGTGTAGAACTGAGGAGCAAGAAGTCTGCCGCCATGGCCCTAGGGTTTGCAGGGGAGGGGATGGAGGAGAAGGGAGGAATCACCTGGGGAGGGGATGGAGGAATGGAGGAAGACACCGGCGTTGAAGCTCCGGCAGCGACTCGGCGTTGGAGCTCCAGTGACACGCGGCGGGCTCCTCCACTCACCTGTCTCTGCGTCTCGCCCGATCCGTTCCACGCGGGTGCCCTCGAGGCTTGGGCAGGCGGACGTCAAGGGCGCGGGCACGTGCGGAGGAGGGACGGCGAGGGAGGCGGCGCTCGACTCGGGGACGGCGAGCAAGGGGGGCAGCGAGCACGGGCTGGGATGGCGAGCACGGGGGCGGTGGTGGTCAGTGGTGGTCGGGCGCGGGTCAGATGAGGCAGGGGAGAGATTAGAGAGAAATGTTAGAGATTGGGGATTTAGTGTGGGGGGAAGCTTACTAATGGCGCACCCCGCAGCAGTGCACCATTAGTATTTTTTTTAGATAGCAATG
>NC_041387.1:616713196-616761276 GCF_002162155.2 Triticum dicoccoides | reverse complement strand
GTGGCGGTGGAGCGGGGGATGGTGTGGTGGGTCGTCGGCGGCGATGGAGCGGGGGAGGGGGCGGGGGGTCGGCGGCGACGGCTGGTGGAGTGGGGGAGAGGGTGCGGGGGGTGCTCGGCGGTGAGGGGGACCGGATCTGGCGAGGTGGGATAGCGATCGAGATGGAGGGGCATCGAGATCGAGTGTCCATGAAATTTAAAAATATTCATGAGTTCAAAAAGTGCCCATGAAATACAATCGAGAAATGAAGGCTACAGTTTAAATACAATCGATCTTAGCTAGCTATCTGTTCACAATCTTCTTGTCCTTATTTTTCGTAAATGGAGTTCTTCTCTTGAACGGACGTCCTTTAGGTGGGTGGTCCTGCTTCTTCTTGTGGTGTAGGTTGATACTTCATCGTCGTCGTCATGTTCCATCTTCGAGTCGCCGTACTTGTCGAAGTCTTGCTCATTGGCAACTCCATCCATTCCGATGATCTTCCTTTTGCCTCTCCTCACGACAACATGACTAGGCTTTGGCGGGTCGGTAATGAAGAAGCATTGGTCCACTTGGGAAGCCAGTACCCATGGCTCATTTTTCGCGGTGACGTTTGCGCCTGCGGTCTTGGATTTGGCTTCGGGTATAACCATGGTGGTGAAATACCGGTCTTCTTTTATGACGCTCTTGGCCATCTGACACGGAACATCGGGACCTTCTCTCCAGTGTAGCTCAGCTCCCAGATCTCCTTGATCCTTCCATAGTATCTGTCCTTGTTGTTACCGGTGTAGGATTCCATCGTTACCCCGGAGTTCTGATAACCATCGCTCTTCATGTCCTTTCCCTCGGTGTAGAATGTGTAGACGTTGATATCGTACGCCTCATACGTCATCAGGTTGTGCTCGGCGCCCTGTGACAAGGCGAATATGAGTTGTTCTTCCGTGCAAGAATCCTCATGTAAAGGGTACGACAGAAGCTTCTGCTTGAACCAACGCGTAAAACATGAGTTGTGCTCTTTGATTATATCTCCGTCCGTCCTCTGTTGGCGTCGGTCATTGTATGTCTTCTTAATAAAGGTTTTGTGCTCTACCACCCAAGGATCGGCCACGTCTATGTGTTGTAGCGCGACTAGGTTTGCTCTTTCAAAGTCGGCGAGTCGACCCTCCAAGTCGACATGCATTTCGCGGCGACCCTCACGGTGACCCCATCCAGCGAGCCTGCCGAGGTGCCTGTTGACGGGTAGACCAACGGGGTACTCGATGCCTAGATAATTCGTGCAGTAGGAGATGCACTCTTTGGTCAGAAAGCCCCTTGCTATGCTTCCCTCTAGACGTGACATGTTGCGGACGTATCCTTTGATGACACCATTCATCTTTTCGAACGGCATCATGCTGTGCCGGAACGTCGGCCCGAGTTGGATGATATCCTCCATGATATGGACCAGCAGATGCACCATAACATCGAAGAATGCGGGCGGGAAGTACATCTCAAGCTCGCATAGTATCACCACAATCTCTTCCTGTAGCCTTCTGAGTTGCCTCACGCCAACCGACTTTCGAGAGATGACGTCGAAAAAGTTGCATAGGCCAAATAGCATTTCACGGACGTGCGCATCCATGATCCCACGGATTGCAACTGGAAGTATCTGCGTCACCAGCACGTGACAGTCATGAGACTTCATCCCGCTGAACTTCTGCTTCGCTGGGTCTAGGTATCTGCTTATCTTCCCCGTGTAACCGTAAGGAAGTTTTACTCCTACGAGGTAGGTGAAAAACTGATCGATCTCCTCCTGACTTAGAGTGAAGCACGCGGGAGGGTAGTCATTTCCGGTCTTCTTGGCCTTTTTGCCTTTGCAAGGACTTTCGTGTCCTGCTTCGCCTCATCATCATCATCATCATCATCATCATTAGCGTGAAGCTCCTCCCTGAAGCCCATTGATTTCAAGTCTGCCCTTGCTTTCGGCCCATCTTTGGTCCTCTCTGGCATGTTGAGCAGGGTACCAAGTAGACTCTCACACACATTCTTCGTGATATGCATGACATCAAGGCTGTGAGGCACACGGTGGATCTTCCAGTACGGCAAGTCCTAGAAAACAAACCTCGTTTTCCATACCTTCAGCAGCGGCTCTGGCGCCTTTCCCTTCTTTCCCGGCTCTGGCACCTTTTGCTTCTTTCCCGACAGTGGGCAATCTTTCCAATTTTTCAACAACTCGTCTATTTCCTCGCCGCTCCTTGTACGCGGGCGTCTTCGGGGTTCGGTTTCACCATCGAACAGATCCTTGCGTTTCCTCCACGGGTCATCGTCGTGAAGCCACCTTCGATGTCCCATGAACACGGTTTTCGAAGACCCGGGCTCTCTATCTAGCTGGCGATACGTTGTGTCATCCATGCACCTGACGCATCCAGAAAATCCGTGGACCACCTGCCCCGCGAGATATCTGTAACCGAGATAGTCGTGCACCGTCGTGAGCAGTGCGGCTCTCATAGGGAAATATTCTTTCTCTGCGGCGTCCCACGTATTGGCTGGCGTTTTCCACAGTGTGTCTAGCTCCTCTTTCAGCAGCCCCAGATACAGATTGATGTCGTTCCCTGGTTGTTTCGGCCCTTCAATTAGCATACTCATGTGAATGTACTTACTCTTCATGCACAACCAGGGGGAAGGTTGTACATCCACACAAACACAGGCCAGGTGCTATGTGTGCTTCTCTGGCTGCCAAACAGATTGACTCCATCGGTGCTCGCACCCAGCACGATGTTCCTTGTATCCTTCCCAAATTCTGGGTGTTCAAAGTTCAACGCTTGCCACTGGATCCCATCCTTAGGGTGACTCAGCATCTTGTCTTTTTTATTTATCTCCGGATCATTTGCATCATCTTCTCGCTTCTTCTCCTCCCTATCCGCGTGCCAACGCAGGAGCTTTGCTACCTTAGGGTCCGTGAAATACCGCTGCAGACGAGGAGTGATCAGAAAGTACCACACCACTTTTCGAGGAGCTTTCTTGCTCTTCTTGTATCGAGTGACGCCGCACACCGGACATATGGTAGACTCCGCGTGCTCGTCCCGATAAATGATGCAATTGTTCATGCACACATGTATTTCATGTGCGGTAAATCCAGAGGACACACGATTTTCTTTGCCTCCTCGAAACTGGTCGGGCACTTGTTCCCCTTGGGAAGACGTTCGTGCCAGAATGACATGTTCTTGTTGAAGCATGCGTCGGTCATTTTGTGTTTTATCTTCATCTCCAGAGCCATGAGCGTTACTTTCAGGCGGGTATCCTCGGGCCTGCATCCTTCATACAATGGAGTAACCGCGTCTATCTCCAGTTGATCCATCTTGGCTTTCTCTCGGGCGGCAGCTCTTGTGTTATCCGTTTGCTTGAGAAGCAGCTCTTGAATATGAGGGTCCTGCACCCAGCCCATCGATGGTCCATCATCGTCTACTCCACCGGCATCTTCATCTTCATGATCATGCCCTTCGTCTACTCCGGCATCTTCCTCATCATCATGTCCTGCATCTTCTACATGATGACTGTGTACAGCATCATCGTCGTGATCATGTCCTGGAGTTTCTTCGTCTTCTCGCCCGCCCGAGCCACGGTGGTTGTCTTGCTGCCCTTCCTCATTTCTTGCCCGGCCCCCATGGACCACTTCATAGTCATCTTCATCACCTTGCCACCGATAGCCATCCATGAAACCACGCAAGAGCAGGTGGTCCCACACCTGCCCGGAATCCGGGTCCGCAATAAGGCTCTTCAGCTTGCATCTTCGACACGGACATCTTATCTCCGTCTCGTTCTTTTGAAGCATCTCGGCCTTCGTTGAGCTCAAAAACCTATTCATGATGCCTTCGGTCATCGTGCGGACCATGGTCGCCTGTGGGGTAGAGCAAAACGATATTTTAGAACCAAGAAAAAATTTGGCATGACTTTCCCTAAAAATAGGACCAAAAATAATGCATAGTGCCAAAATTCTCGCCGAAACAGAAATGAATCAACATTCCGGTAAAATATTGGCAACTATCGCATTTGAAATACCGGTACCTGCACAAACATATATGCAACACCACAAACATATGCAACACCACAAACATACATAGATCTAGCTAGGCCATAAAAAGTGCATGTGCACGTTGTTGGAGGGAGAACAACATAAAGATAGCTTCCCCCTTACTTACCTATCAAAAAAGGTAATTTAACCACTTAATTTGGATGAATCTATGGTGCAAATGAGGTGAGAAGGAGGAGGCAGCCGAGACAAGCATGGAGGAGGAGGTGGAGAGAATGAAGTGGGGAAAGTGAGTGGGTAGGTGTGGCTGTCTAAAATATCTAGCTGGTCCCAGGTTACTAATGGCGCACCACCTACAAATGCACCATTAGTAACCTTGGTTACTAATGGCGCACCTGCTGGTGGTGCGCCATTAGTAGTTTTGCAAAAAAATGAAAAAAAATATACTAATGGCGCACCGGGGCACAGTGCGCCATTACTACTTTAAACTAGTAATGGCACACTATTCCCTGGTGCGCCACTAGTAGTTTTGCAAATAAAGAATAAAAAATATATAGTAGTGGCGCACTATGTGGCTAGTGCGCCATTACTAGTTAGAACTAGTAATGGCGCACTGTGCCCTGGTGCGCTATTAGTATGTTTGGAAAAAAAATTGTTACTAGTGGCGCACCATGTGTCTAGTGCGCCAATAGTGTCTTTCACACTAATGGCGCACCAGCACATGGTGCGCCACTGCTATATAGTAGTGGTGCACCACATGGCTGGTGCGCCATTAGTGGCCATTTCATCTATAGCCCTTTTCCTAGTAGTGAGAGAATACTAATAGTTCTTACGGATATATGTATTTTCTCCTAAAGCATTTTTCTCGCTGCTTCATATTTCTTCACATTTAATTTTCTAAACTATTATGCCAAACATTGACAATGGTGCACAAAAAACACCTAGAATGTAAGATATATTCTTCTAAACCATGTCGGAGAGTTTCTTCGAACCATGCAAGAGAGTTGCATGTGATTTAATTGAGAAAAAAGATGATAAAAATCCAAAAGGAATGACCCATATGACATTCCAAAGAGGCACGACGCATGAAACCAACATAAGAACCAAACCACCCTAAGGATAGCCAACCCAAGAGTTGAGGTTGTGCAACCAAAAGATGATTGAAACCAACATACAAGTAAAAGTACAACACAATGCAAGACAGGGAGAACCATCCACTGCTAAGGCCTGGACACCAATCAACTATAACCGAACCAACGTGACTACTATAGCAAGGATAATGACAATAAATGAAGCACACGCAACAGGTGGACAAAACCACCATTAGTCTTGAGCGGCCAACACATATGTGATTATAGACACCATGTCACCAAGCAAACAATCCAGTAGTATGATGTTGTCAAAACAACAACCATCCATGTCGTAGAAGGAGGACCGAGGTGTGGGCATGAATAAACCGAAGGGGAAGAAAGGTATGGCAAACCACAAAAGATGAAGTTGTGCATGATTAGCAACAAAGCTAAACACGGCCAAGGGGTGGGAAAGTTTGGATTGCACCCTCAATCTAGCCGAGCCAAAGGAGGGGGTCGAACTACCAAAAAAGCCCACGCCATGGGTATACCGGCGAGCAGCCTGCGACAAGCCAATGCCATCACAACTCATGGTCAACGAGAAGATCCATCTGACAATTTAAGATGAGATGAGATACGTGGGACTGCTAGATCAGACAAAGGTCCTTATGGATCTACTTGACAAGAGTGGGACGGGGATGTACATGGACAACCGAAGTAGCTGATGCGGCACCACGACATGGCTACAATCCACCCCTTATGGCATTTTTGGTAGGTGAGGGAGTCCCGGATTAGGGGGTGTCCGGATGACCGGACTATAACCTTTGGTCGGACTCCTGGACTATGAAGATACAAGATTGAAGACTTTGTCCCGTGTCCGGATGGGACTTTCCTTGGCGTGGAAGGCAAGCTTGGCGATACGGATATGTAGATCTCCTCCCATTGTAACCGACTCTGTGTAACCCTAGCCCTCTCCGGTGTCTATATAAACCGGAGGGTTTTAGTCCGTAGGACGAACAACAATCATACCATAGGCTAGCTTCTAGGGTTTAGCCTCTCTAATCTCGTGGTAGATCTACTCTTGTACTACCCATATCATCAATATTAATCAAGCAGGAGTAGGGTTTTACCTCCATCGGGAGGGCCCGAACCTGGGTAAAAACATCGTGTCCCTTGTCTCCTGTTACCATCCGCCTAGACACACAGTTCGGGACCCCCTACCCGAGATCCGCAGGTTTTGACACCAACATTGGTGCTTTCATTGAGAGTTCCTATGTGTCGTCACCTTTAGGCCCGATGGCTCCTCCGATCATCAACAACGACGCGGTCCAGGGTGAGACTTTTCTCCCCAGACAAATCTTCGTATTCGGCGGCTTTGCACTGCGGGCCAGTTCGCTTGGCCATCTTGAGCAGATCGAAAGCTATGCCCCTGGCCATCAGGTCAGATTTGGTAGTTTGAACTACACGGCTGACATCCGTGGAGACTTGATCTTTGATGGGTTTGAGCCACAGCCGAGCACGCCGCACTGTCACGATGGGCATCATATAGCTCTGCCGTCGAACAGTGCCCTGGAGGCCGCACCCGTGTCCGCTCCGACCCTTAGCTCGGAGCTGACTGCGCCAATCGAGGATGGGTGGCTGGACACTGCCTCGGGGGCTGCAATCTCTACGGCGATCGAGCCGAACACCAGCCTTGTCATTTGCGAATCTCATGACTCCAAGGTGCCGGACTCCTCTCCGGACTCCGAACCTTCCGCGCCCCTACCGATCGAATCCGATTGGGCGCCGATCATGGAGTTCACCGCCGCGGACATCTTTCAGCACTCGCCCTTGGGAAACATTCTGAATTCACTAAAGTCTCTCTCTTTATCAGGAGAGCCCTGGCCGGACTATGGTCAGCAAGGTTGGGATGCGGACGACGAAGAAATTCAAAACCCCCACCCACCACCCACTTCGTAGCCACTATCGATGACTTAACCGACATGCTCGACTTCGACTCCGAAGACATCGACGGTATGGACGCCGATGCAGGAGACGACCAAGAACTAGCGCCTATAGGGCACTGGAAGTCCACCTCGTCATACGACATATACATGGTGTACACGCCAAAAGAAGGGAATGACGATGGAACAACGGAGGATGACCCCTCCAAGAAGCAGCCTAAGCGCCGGCGTCAGCGGCGCCGCTCTAAATCCCGCCAAAGCAAAAACGGTGATTCCGGCACGGGAGATAATAACACCCCGGACAGTGCCGAAGACAACCCCCTAAAGCAGGATTCAGCACAGGAGGATGGAGAAGCCAACCCTCATGAGAAAGCGGCAGACAGAGAGGTTGAGGACGATAATTACATGCCTCCCTCCGAAGACGAGGCACGCCTCGATGACGACGAATTTGTCGTGCCTAAGGATCCCGTCAAACAAGAGCGTTTCAAACGCAGGCTTATGGCCACGGCGAGCAGCCTCAAGAAAAAACAGTAGCAGCTTAGAGCTGATCAAGACTTGCTAGCCGATAGATGGACTGAAGTCCTTGTGGACGAAGAGTACGAACTCGAACGCCCCTCCAAGAGCTACCCAAAGCGTGGGCTGCTACCCCGATTAGAGGAGGAAGCACCTAAACCTACATCACCAGCGCACGACGCGGCCGACCGGCCACCTCGTGGCCGCGACAGAGAGGCCTCTCGGCCATCCACTCAAGCTGCACCCCGGCGTCGCTCAAAAAATACCAAGGCACGGGGAAATGCGCCAGACCTACGAGATATATTGGAGGACAAGGCAAGGCAAACAATATCGATCTATGGATCGCATGGGCGCCCCATTGCACGTAACAATAACCGTCATGCCGGATATGGCAAATACGGCCAGGCCAAACAGACCAGACAAAGCTCATTTGAGCTACATCGTGATATAGCCCAGTACGGAGGCGCCGCACACCCACTATGCTTCACAGATGAAGTAATGGATCATCAAATCCCCGATGTTTTTAAAACCGTAAACATCGAATCATACGATGGCACAACAGATCCTGCGGTATGGATCGAGGATTATCTCCTTCATATCCACATGGCCCGCGGTGATGATCTACACGCTATCAAATACCTCCCACTCAAGCTTAAAGGACCAGCTCGGCATTGGCTTAACAGCTTGCCAGCAGAGTCAATTGGTTGCTGGGAGGACCTGGAAGCTGCATTCCTCGACAATTTCCAGGGCACCTATGTGCGACCACCAGACGCCGATGACCTAAGCCACATAATTCAGCAGCCAGAGGAATCGGCCAGACAATTCTGGACACGGTTCCTAACCAAGAAAAATCAAATAGTCGACTATCCGGACGCAGAGGCCCTTGTAGACTTCAAACATAATATCCGTGATGAATGACTTGCCCGGCACCTAGGATAGGAAAAGCCGAAATCCATTGCAGCCCTCACAACACTCATGACCCGCTTTTGTGCGGGAGAAGACAGCTGGCTAGCTCGTAGTAATAACATGACCAAGAGCCCTGGTAATTCGGATACCAAGGACAACAATGGCAGGTCGCGTCGCAACACGCACAAGCGCCACATTAACGGCGACAATGCTGAGGATACAGCAGTTAATGCTGGATTCAGAGGCTCTAAACCTGGTCAGCGGAAAAAGCCATTCAAAAGAAACACTCCGGGCCCGTCCAGTTTGGACCGAATACTCGATCGCTCGTGCCAGATACATGGCACCCCAGACAAACTAGCCAATCACACCAACAGCGATTGTTGGGTGTTCAAGAAGGCAGGCAAGTTAAGTGCCAAAAACAGAGACAAGGGGCTGCATAGCGATGACGAGGAGGAGCCCCGGCCGCCGAACAATAGGGGACAGAAGGGCTTTCCACCACAAGTGCGGACGGTGAACATGATATACGCAACCCACATCCCCAAAAGGGAGCGGAAGCGTGCACTCAGGGACGTATATGCGTTGGAGCCAGTTGCCCCAAAGTTCAACCCGTGGTCCTCCTGCCCGATCACCTTTGATCGAAGGGACCACCCCACTAGCATCCACCATGGCGGATTCGCCGCATTAGTTCTAGACCCAATCATTGATGGATTTCATCTCACTAGAGTCCTTCTGGACGGCGGCGGCAACCTGAACCTGCTTTATCAGGATACAGTGCGAAAAATGGGCATAGATCCCTCAAGGATCAAACCCACAAAGACGACCTTTAAAGGCGTCATACCAGGTGTAGAGGCCAACTGTACAGGCTCAGTTACATTCGAAGGGGTCTTCGGATCCCCGGATAATTTCCGAAGCGAGGACTTAATCTTCGACATAGTCCCGTTCTGCAGTGGCTATCACGCACTGATCGGACAAACCGCATTTGCAAAGTTCAATGCGGTGCCGCACTATGCATACCTCAAGCTCAAGATGCCAGGCCCTCGAGGAGTCATCACGGTCAATGGAAACACCGAATGCTCTCTCCGAATAGAGGAGCATACAGCGGCCCTCGCGGCAGAAGTACAAAGTAGCCTCTCAAGGCAATTCTCCAGTCCGGCTATTAAACGTCCAGACACCGTCAAGCGCGCCCGGAGTAACCTACAGCAAGACCGCCTAGCACATTTTGAGCAAGTGTAGCAGTGCGGCCCCAACCCCAGCCCTCGCGAAATTGCGAAACCAGTACTACAGGTACATAATTATGCTCTGTAAATACCATGGGCATAAGGGGAGGGGCACAACCACGGCACGCCCAAAATGCGGCTCAACCGCACTAGGGGCTCCTGATTTTGTCATTCTTTTTTTCTTACTTTCAGGACTCCACTATCCGGAAGGCCTGTCCGGCAGTACAATCGCCGAACAAACGATGCAACAGCCAGGGAGGCAGCAAGCTACGTCGAATGTCCAGGTGGTCTCTATAATGAGCTAAATACCTGTCTTACATAAAGTCTCGCCGCTTGCCCCTGGAGGGGGACATGTCAAATAATCCCATCCCTTGCTTACCGCACTATTTGTATCTTTCTGCTTTCACAGCAGCCTTTTAATAAACAATACATAGCTCTTGTCTATTATTGCCTTCATTTTTTACGTAAATATGTTCAGTTATGACATTATGCAACCGTACACTTTGGTACGGCCAATACACCAGGGGCTTAAGTACCCCAGAATATGGTGTGAGAAGTCCGAACACTCTCATGAGTGCGGCACCCCGAACTTATAGCATTATATGCATCGGCTCCGAATCATGTCTTGGGTCAATAGTTGGGTTTGCCCGGCTCCCATGTTTTGGTACCTTACGTTCCGTTATATCGGCTAAGGTAGCGCTGGGAGAACTACTGTGATTGTGCCCCGATTGAGCTGGGTTAAGCACCTCAGTAGAGAAAGCTAAAACTGACCGTCATGATAGGGCGAGAGCCGGTCGCTGTTCGAGAGGTTTTGAGTCCCTAAAGACTTATGCCGCTTAGAGCGAGGAGCTGGCTTTGTCCGGCCTAGGCGTGGATAGCGCCCTAAACTAGGTCTTCCGAATACTAGGGGCTTCGCCGAAATTTAAAATTATAGAATTCTATGGCTAAGTGAGAGTGATAAAGCATTATAGTCCGATTGCCTTGTTCGTTGTGCTGAGCACCTCCCTCGAAGGACCCAAGAATAGGAACAAGAGCGCTCAGGTTTATCCCGAACACCCCAGCACTAATGGCATGGGGGTAGAAGCCGGCGACTTGCCATCTCTCAGATTTAATAAACGGCCGCACAGAAGGTAATATTTTAAATTCAAAAAGCGTTGCTTAGCGCATATGAACAAGTTTTCAGCGCACAGGATAACACGAGCGAGGTTAATCAAAAATTACATACTTGGAACATTCACCCGCCACAAGGCGGGCACCCTTCAGGACGCCCTCATAATACATCTCGGGCTTACGATGCTCCTTGCCCTCCGGTGGCCCATCTGTCACCAGCTTCTCAGCATCCATCTTACCCCAGTGTACTTTAACATAGGCAAGGGTCGTACGGGCGCCTTCGATGCATACAGAGCGCTTGATGACTTCAAGCCGTGGACACGCATCCGCCAGCCGCCTCACCAGCCCAAAGTAGCTCCCACGCATGACCTCCCCAGGTCATAGCCGGACTATAAGGCCCTTCATGGCCTATTCGGCTTCCTTATGGAGCTCGACCAGCTACTTTAGCTGGTCGCTCAAGGGCACCGGGTGTCCGGCCTCCACATACTGGGACCAAAACACCTTCTCCGTCGAGATCCCTTCCTCGACTCGGTAGAATGCGACGGCATCGGACACACTACGGGGCAGATCTGCGAATGCTCCTGGAGAGCTCCGGACTCGGGTAAGTAACAAGTAATTCACTTTCACGTGCTTGCTTTGCATAAAGAATGCCTAACCCGCCGCTATCTTCTTCACCGCCTCAATTTCCTGGAGGGCTTTTTGGGCTTCGGCCTTGGCAGATTTGGCTCTCTCAAGGGCCGTGGCGAGCTCGGACTCTCGAGTCTTTGAGTCAAGCTCCAAACTCTCGTGTTTTTTCACAAGAGCATGGAGCTCTTGCTGCACCTCCGCCACCCGCGCCTCCTGCTTTTCTCGCTCGGTGCGCTCCATGGCCGCATTGTCTTTGGCCTTGGACAGCGCTTCCTTCAGGGTCGCCACCTCGGTTGTGGCCCCTGTAATACTCACGTTGGTCCTGTCATTATTTGCAACCAGATCTTTTTATATACTTACATAAGGTATTACTTACCTTCCTTGTCCTTGAGCTGCTTCTTGGCAAGGCCGAGCTCGTTCTCGGACCGCTCGAGGCTCTGCTTTAATGCATCGACCTCCGCAGTCAGTGCGGCAGAGGTCAGCAGCGCAGCCTGCATTCCCATATTGACATACTTACGTTAGACTCCTGCGTATATCTTTTCAGATCCTCAGTTCGGCTTTTCTTTCCGAACACCAAACTGAGCATCAGGGGCTACTGTCTATGCGGTAATATTTTTACACATCTTAAATACATACCTCAAAGCCTGTTAGAAGGCTGGCACAGGCTTCCGTCAGCCCGCTCTTGGTGGATTGAACCTTCTGGATCACCGCACTCATAATAGTGCGGTGCTGCTCGTCGATGGAGGCGCCGTTAAGCACCTCCAGCAAATTATCCGATGCCTCTAGTTGGACGGAGGTCACCGGCGTCGTAGGCTTGCCCCTCTTACTAGGGGGCCGCCTGCCGGACTCCGAAACCACTGAAGGTTCCGGTGCGGTGTCCAGCCCAGGGCCGGACTTAGAGCCCTTTGGGGTTTTATCCCCTTTGCGCCTGGAGTCCGGAGGTTGCCTTGCGGCGCCTCCAGGACCACCTCCTCCTGGCTTGGCCCCTTTTGGGACTCCACCTCGGCATCGTCCGTAGGGAGAGGGGAGGTAGCAGTCAGGAGTGAAAGACTGTTCACATCCGACGATTCCAGGGAGCCGCTCGACGAAGCGTCGAGCCGGGCCTTGGGCGGACTGCATGATAATATTCGACGTCAGAAGATAATGTGCAATAAAGGAACGCCATGAGTTATTCTAGTATCCGGATACTTACGATTTTGCCAGGGGCTTGGCCCTGGATGGCTACCCCTCTTTACCGTCGTCGGTGTCGGTGGAGTAGTCCGGAGGAAGGGTCCTTCCCTTCTTGGACCCTCCGGCCCCCCTGGTTGGGGTGGCCTTCCTTTTATTTCCTCCCCCCGTTGGAGGGGGAGAGGCCTCTTCTTCCTCCTCCCCGTCTTCGTGGGAGGAGTGCGCTTCGGAGTCATCAGACGATGAAAACGACACCACCAGGCGTCGGGCACTCTTTCGAGTTCCCGTGGTCTTCTTGGCCTTCTTCTCCAGCACCACGTAAGGTGCCGGAACCAGCAGCTTTGCCAAGCGGGCATCTGCTGGGCCTTCGGGAAAAGGAGCTGGACGGTCGATCCCTCAAGGATCAAACCCACAAAGACGACCTTTAAAGGCGTCATACCAGGTGTAGAGGCCAACTGTACAGGCTCAGTTACACTCGAAGGGGTCTTCGGATCCCCGGATAATTTCTGAAGCGAGGACTTAATCTTCGACATAGCCTCGTTCCGCAGTGGCTATCACGCACTGATCGGACAAACCGCATTTGCAAAGTTCAATGCGGTGCCGCACTACGCATACCTCAAGCTCAAGATGCCAGGCCCTCGAGGAGTCATCACGGTCAATGGAAACACCGAACGCTCTCTCCAAACAGAGGAGAATACAGCAGCCCTCGCGGCGGAAGTACAAAGTAGCCTCTCAAGGCAATTCTCCAGTCCGGCTATTAAACGTCTGGACACCGTCAAGCGCGCCCAGAGTAACCTACAGCAATACCGCCTGGCACGTTTCGAGCAAGTGTAGCAGTGCGGCCCCAACCCCAGCCCTCGCAAAATTGCGAAACCAGTACTACAGGTACATAATTATGCTCTGTAAATACCATGGGCATAAGGGGAGGGGCACAACCACGGCATGCCCAAAATGCGGCTCAACCGCACTAGGGGCTCCCGATTTTGTCATTCTTTTTTTCTTACTTTCAGGACTCCACTATCCGGAAGGCCTGTCCGGCAGTACAATCACCGAACACACGATGCAACAGCCAGGGAGGCAGCAAGCTACGTCGAATGTCCAGGTGGTCTCTATAATGAGCTATATACCTGTCTTACATGAAGTCTCGCCGCTTGCCCCTAGAGGGGGACATGTCAAATAATCCCATCCCTTGCTTACCGCACTATTTGAATCGTTCTGCTTTCGCAACAGCCTTTTAATAAACAATACATTGCTCTTGTCTATTATTGCATTCATTTTTATGTAAATATGTTCAGTTATGACATTATGCAACCGTACACTTTGGTACGGCCAATACACCAGGGGCTTAAGTACCCCAGAATATGGTGTGAGAAGTCCGAACACTCTCACGAGTGCGGCACCCCGAACTTATAGCATTATATGCATCGGCTCCGAATCATGTCTTGGGTCAATAGTTGGGTTTGCCCGGCTCCCATGTTTTGGTACCTTACGTTCCGTTATATCGGCTAAGGTAGCGCTAGGAGAACTACTGTGATTGTGCCCCGGTTGAGCTGGGTTAAGCACCTCAGTAGAGAAAGCTAAAACTGACCGTCATCATAGGGCGAGAGCCGGTCGCTGTTCGAGAGGTTTCGAGTCCCTAAAGACTTATGCCGCTTAGAGCGAGGAGCTGGCTTTGTCCGGCCTAGGCGTGGATAGCACCCTGAACTCGGTCTTCCAAATACTAGGGGCTTCGCCGAAATTTAAAATTATAGAATTCAATGGATAAGTGACAGTGATAAAGCATTATAGTCAGATTGCCTTGTTCGTTGTGCTGAGCGCCCCCCTCGAAGGACCCAAGAATGGGAACAAGAGTCCTTAGGTTTATCCCGAACACCCCAGCACTAGTGGCATGGGGGTAGAAGCCGGCGACTTGCCATCTCTCAGATTTAATAAACGGTCGCACAGAAGGTAATATTTTAAATTCAAAAAGCATTGCTTAGCGCATATGAACAAGTTTTCAGCGCACAGGATAACACGAGCGAGGTTACTCAAAAATTACATACTTGGAACATTCACCCGCCACAAGGCGGGCACCCTTCAGGACACCCTCATAATACATCTCGGGCTTGTGATGCTCCTTGCCCTCCGATGGCCCATCTGTCACCAGCTTCTCAGCATCCATCTTACCCTAGTGTACTTTAACACGGGCAAGGGCCGTACGGGCGCCTTCGATGCATATAGAGCGCTTGATGACTTCAAGCCGTGGACACGCATCCGCCAGCCGCCTCACCAGCCCAAAGTAGCTCCCACGCATGACCTCCCCAGGCCATAGCCGGACTATAAGGCCCTTCATGGCCTATTCGGCTTCCTTATGGAGCTCGACCAGCTGCTTCAGCTGGTCGCTCAAGGGCACCGGGTGTCCGGCCTCCACATACTGGGACCAAAACACCTTCTCCGTCGAGATCCCTTCCTCGACTCGGTAGAATGCGGCGGCATCGGACACACTACGGGGCAGATCTGCGAATGCTCCTGGAGAGCTCCGGACTCGGGTAAGTAACAAGTAATTCACTTTCACGTGCTTGCTTTGCATAAAGAATGCCTTACCCGCCGCTATCTTCTTCACCGCCTCAATTTCCTGGAGGGCTTTTTGGGCTTCGGCCTTGGCAGATCGGACTCTCGAGTCTTTGAGTCAAGCTCCAAACTCTCGTGTTTTTTCACAAGAGCATGGAGCTCTTGCTGCACCTCCGCCACCCGCGCCTCCTGCTTTTCTCGCTCGGTGCGCTCCACGGCCGCATTGTCTTCGGCCTTGGGCAGCGCTTCCTTCAGGGTCGCCACCTCGGTTGTGGCCCCTGTAATTCTCACGTTGGTCCTGTCATTATTTGCAACCAGATCTTTTTATATACTTACATAAGGTATTACTTACCTTCCTTGTCCTTGAGCTGCTTCTTGGCAAGGCCGAGCTCGTTCTCGGACCGCTCGAGGCTCTGCTTTAATGCATCGATCTCCACAGTCAGTGCGGCAGAGGTCAGCAGCGCAGCCTGCATTCCCATATTGACATACTTATGTTAGACTCCTGCGTATATCTTTTCAGATCCTCAGTTCAGCTTTTCTTTCCGATCAACAAACTGAGCATCAGGGGCTACTGTCTATGCGGTAATATTTTTACACATCTTAAATACATACCTCAAAGCCTGTTAGAAGGCTGGCACAAGCTTCCGTCAGTCCACTCTTGGTGGACTGAACCTTCTGGATCACCGCACTCATAATAGTGCGGTGCTCCTCGTCGATGGAGGCACTGTTAAGCACCTCCAGCAAATTATCCGGTGCCTCCGTTGGACGGAGGTCACCGGCGTCGTAGGCTTGCCCCTCTTACTAGGGGGCCGCCTGCCGGACTCCGGAACCACTGAAGGTTCTGGAGCGGTGTCCGACCCAGGGCCGGACTTAGAGCCCTTTGGGGTTTTATCCCCTTTGCGCCTGGAGTCCGGGAGGTCGCCTTGCGGCACCTCCAGGACCACCTCCTCCTAGCTTGGCCCCTTTTGGGACTCCACCTCGGCATCGTCCGTAGGGCGAGGGGAGGTAGCAGTCAGGAGTGAAAGACTGTTCACATCCGACGGGTCCAGGGAGCCGCTCGACGAAGCGTCGAGCCGGGCCTTGGGCGGACTACATGATTATATTCGGCGTCAGAAGATACTGTGCAATAAAGGAACGCCATGAGTTATTCTGGTATCCGCATACTTGCGATTTTGCCAGGGGCTTGGCCCTGGATGGCCACCCCTCTTTACCGTCGTCGGCGTCGGTGGAGTAGTCTGGAGGAAGGGTCCTTCCCTTCTTGGACCCTCCGGCCCCCCTGGTTGGGGTGGCCTTCCTTTTCTTTCCTCCCCCCGTTGGAGGGGGAGAGGCCTCTTCTTCCTCCTCCCCGTCTTCGTGGGAGGAGTGCGCTTCGGAGTCATCGGACGATGAATCCGACACCACCAGGCGTCGGGCACTCTTTCGAGTTCCCGTGGTCTTCTTGGCCTTCTTCTCCGGCACCACGTAAGGTGCCGGGACCAGCAGCTTCGCCAAGCGGGCATCTGCTGGGCCTTCGGGCAAAGGAGCCAGACAGTCGATCTGTCCGGACTTCTTCTGCCAGTCCTGTCAAAGGAACCGGAGCTTAGATCCCACATAGAGTCAAAATATGAAAAACAAGTATCCCGTAAAGGGTAAAACAAGCTTACTACGCTGGCTTGGCGCTTCGTGTAGAATCCGCGATCCTCGGTAATGGGAGGGGGAACCTCGGCGCCCTTGAATAGCACCTTCCAGGCATCCTCGTGTGTTGTGTCAAAGAGCCTGGACAAAGTTTTGTGCTGGGCTGGGTCGAACCCCCACAAGTTGAAAGCCCGTCGTTGACACGGGAGGATCCGGCGGAGGAGCATGACCTGGACTACGTTGACAAGTTTAACCTTCTTGTCCACCAGGTTTTGGACGCATGTTTGGAGTCCGGTCAGCTCTCCCCAATTACCCCACGACAGGCCCTTCTTTTTCTAGGAGGTGAGCCGTGTGGGGAAGCCAGATTGGAATTCGAGGGTCGCCGCCCATTCAGGGTCACGCGGCTCGGTGATGTAGAACCACCCCGATTGCCACCCTTTGATGGTTTATTGAAAGAGCCCTCGAGCCATGTGACATTGGGCATCTTGCCCACCATGGCGCCTCTGCACTCCGCTTGCTGGCCGCCCACTACCTTCGGCTTGACATTGAAGGTCTTCAACCATAAGCCGAAGTGGGGCATGATGCGGAGGAAGGCCTCGCACACGACGATAAACGCCGAGATGTTGAGGATGAAGTTCGAGGCCAGATAGTGGAAATCTAGGTCGTAGTAGAACATGAGCCCCCGAACAAATGGGTGGAGTGGGAAGCCCAGTCCGCGGAGGAAATGAGGGAGGAACACCACCCTCTCATGGGGCCTAGGGGTGGGGACGAGCTGCCCCTCGTCGGGAAGTCGGTGTGCAATGTCGTTGGACAAGTATTCGGCTTTCCTCAACTTTTTGATGTGCCCCTCCATGACGGAAGAGGCCATCCATCTGCCTCCCGCTCCGTACATGGCTGGAGAAGGTTGAGGTGGGAAGTGCAGACTTGGGCGCTGGAGCTCGAGTGCGTGGAAATGGATAAGCGAAGGAGGAAGAAGGCGTAGATGGAAAAGGTGGATCCTTATCCCCTTATATGGGCGGGCGAAACTATGTGCCCCCACCAGCCTGGTAAAACTCGCTTATCTCCCAAGCGCCGTAATTAATGGCATGGTTGGGTTACCCACGCCCGTACTGATGAGAATCATGGAATAAGGGGACACGATCTCTGCTTTGACAAGACGTGCCAAGGAAACCACCTCGCTAAACACGCCGAGGTGGGACAGTAAAACGATTCGAATAAAGGCTTGGCCGTGGCGTGATGTCACATTGTGGAATACGTCAGCAGATTAGATTTGTGCAAACATTATTCTCTCTGCGGTGGTATGTGGAACTTATTTTGCAGAGCCGGACACTATCCTTGTGTTCAAAATATTCTATGAAGTATTCGGAGGAGGAACCCGCCTTGCAATGCCGAAGACAATCTGTGCGCCGGACTCGTCGTCATTGAAGCCTGGTTCAGGGGCTACTGAGGGAGTCCCGGATTAGGGGGTGTCCGGATGACCGGACTATAACCTTTGGCCGGACTCCTGGACTATGAAGATACAAGATTGAAGACTTCGTCCCGTGTTCGGATGGGACTTTCCTTGGTGTGGAAGGCAAGCTTGGCGATACGGATATGTAGATCTCCTCCCATTGTAACCGACTCTGTGTAACCCTAGCCCTCTCCGGTGTCTATATAAACCGGAGGGTTTTAGTCCGTAGGACGAACAACAATCATACCATAGGCTAGCTTCTAGGGTTTAGCCTCTCTGATCTCGTGGTAGATCTACTCTTGTACTACCCATATCATCAATATTAATCAAGCAGGAGTAGAGTTTTACCTCCATCGAGAGGGCCCGAACCTGGGTAAAAACATCGTGTCCCTTGTCTCCTGTTACCATCCGCCTAGACGCACAGTTCGGGACCCCCTACCCGAGATCCGCCGGTTTTGACACCGACAGTAGGCTTCATGAGGCCCATGTGGGCTCTAGGGAGCCAAATTGGCCCATTTGGATGTCTGCTTTTACTATTTGGCCTACATGGCATGAATATTAAAGCACTATTCGGCCTGGCTCTGGAGGAACGGCCGAATGAACTACTTCCAGTGAGCTACACCCAAGCGATGGGAGCGATCGCTCATGGTTGTAGGCAGGTGCACGTGTGGGACACGCGAGATACACCGCATTGTTTCGGTATGGAACCATAAATCCCTTCACTCATTTCTCAATGCTCACTCTCCCCTCTCTCCATTCTCACCAGCGGCAGTGACCGTCGTAGGAGGAAAGATCTGGATGGCAAGTACCGGCTTCATCACTGGTTTTCACCTCTCTTTCGTGCCTTCGTGAATGGAGGTAAGCCCTCTCTCCACACCTTCACATGGATCAATTAAGGCATCATTTACCCATCGATTAAACTTCACACATCGGTTTAATGGAGAGTGATTGATTTAGGCATTAATTAACTAAGAGTTGTTGTTTAAGGCTTGTTCGGTTAGTATGTACAAGGGTATTGGGAGGATTTTGACTAAAAGGGGGTTAAATCGATTAGAATCCTCTAACATCCCTCTATTTTAACTAGGCGCAGCGAGCCTAGAGGTGCTTGGAGCGGTGGTAACCTTCATGTTGGACTCTTCGACCTACAATGGCATTGTAGAGGAGCCAGGTTCAGGAACCATGGCCACTATCTCGACCACTTGGCATTGCAAAATTCCACCATCTCCTCCTCATTATCATATCCCAGAACAATGGTGGTCGGTGCCACCACAATGGTAGACCTGTACTTGGCCCATCTAGCTCTCTGACCTAAATCTTGCAACTTGGCCTCCTCCATCGCCACAATAGTATGTCCACGTACATAGCACCTTTGGTTGTGTCAGGCAGCATCTTCTCTATCTCAGTCTTCATTGCCTACGAGAGCACAACTTCTGCCTCCTTGATAATCTCGTCCACGGTGTTGAACTGACAGTACACCTCCATAGACTTCACAAACTTTAAGTGGTCGTCGCATGAGCACCCGAGGAGCAATGTTGTCCATCTAGGGCTGGTGGGAAGGGGTTCATGGTGGCAGAGTGGTGGTGAGAAAGAGAGTGGGATGTGGAAGAGGAGATGGAAGAAGATGATACATCCCAAACATATTTATAATTTAAGTATGGTTCATGCTATATTGCTATCAATTACGTACACTTTGGTATACTTATTTTAATTTTCATTGAACTAACATATCCTATCCTATATACATCTTGTTCCATCTATTCAACAACCTCATATTTCTTGAGCTTGTCATCCACGATCGACTCTTCATCAAATTTATCCACGACATCATAGTTGCATAGATCGGCTCTGCAAGCAACGGGCACAATGTGGTTTTCATGGACATCCACTGATGCAAAATGATCATGTGTTTGAGCTCTAGCATAAGTTGACACTCGATATAAAACTATGTTAAGTTGCAAAAATCAAAACACGTAAGTATTGAAAGTGTAAACAACGTTCAACTACGAGAACCCAATCAGTGAAGTGTTAAAAGTGTAAACGACATAGAATTGCAACAGCTAACTACATGAATGCTAAAACTTAGTGCTTTTGGTAGAATTCTACTAGCTTGTAAAAGAAAACCCCAATCTTAAGCCTCTAGTAGTCAGCAAGACATAAATGCAGGATGTAATTTTCTTCTTTGCAAAAGAAGGAACACTTTGATTAACATATCATGTGATAGATATAGGGAGGAGAAACAGAGAAGAGAAGGACAAAAGAGATAACAAAGAGGTCTTCCAGATGAGGGATAAACAGTAGGGACATTTTGTTTTATTATGACACTTTCAGTTGTTCTAGAAATGCTACATGAGTGTGATGCTTTGTCGGGAGCCAAAAGAATTACCCGTCGGTGTTCTTGTGACAACCAAATTTTCTTGTTGTGCCTATGGCCACCAAATTTGATTTGTGCTAGTCCATCGTTTGCCTTGCTTCCTGTTAGGTTCATTCACAAACCTAGCTCTCCTTCCGAACAGTTAATCCTAAACCTAAATCTTGTTCTGCTTCCTAGTGGAAAAGGCAAGACCCCATGTTTCCTTTCACCTTACCCCTAGAAACATTTGTGGGTACACTCACATGAAACCATTTTTTGCTTCATGGTGTGGGCAAGATATGTTTGATTTACTTGTGATGGTTGTATGGGCAAATATATCAGCAATTTACTTCTGATGATTAATCTGTAATTCCATATCTTTCAAATGACAAACATGGAATTTCTCGCGAATTGGAATTCTTGCCAAAACAACAAGTCCCAGTTCCCTGCATAATATGATAAAAATAGATAGATGATACAACATAGAGTTCACATGATGAATGTGATAAAAAGAAAGAAAGCATCCAAGCTAATGGTGCAAACTATCGAACACAAAAAGTCAATGCAACTTCGTTAGGTCACCACCACAACACCTAGATTTTCATCATTGGATTTGTTTCTTGCTCGACTTAGCTCGCTTTCTTGTGGAATGGGCTGAAGAATTTGTAGTGGTGGTAACTCTCAGCCCAACCATAAACCACATTGTTCCACTTGCACCAATTGGAGCAGACACCCACATTGGAGCTAGATGTCATGCTCAACTAATCTAGCTCGGAGGAAACAACTTGGTCCATCTGTTCAGTAAACTCATCTTTATTTATCTTGTCATCCATGATTGGCCCTTCATTGAATTTCTCCACAATACCTCAATTTCTCAAGCCGGCTCTGCACGTGATGGGAAAAATGTAGTTTTTAAAGGCGCCCTCGTGAAATTACATCCTTACAAACTTCATCATGTGTGCATGAGATCAAGCATAAATGTTGAAAGTATAAACTAGAACAATTGCAAGAAACTAACCAATTAAGTTCAAAAGGTGTAAATGTCATTAACCTATAAGAACCTAATAAGTGGAGTGTTAAAATTGTAAACCACTAATTGCAACAACTAGCTACATAAATGTTAAAAGTGTAAACCTCATAATATTGCAAGAACTAATCAGATAAATACTAAATTTGTAAACTACATTAAACTGAGAGAACTAACCACATAAAATGCTAAAAGTATAAGCGATGCTAAATTACAAGAAGCTAACCACATAATGTCAAAATGTAAACCATGCTAGACTATAAGAAACTAATCATAGCAAATACACAAAAGCTAAGAGCTATGCATAACAATGAAGAGGAGCACATAGGTCTACTGAGGTTTTAATAAGGGACGTAGAGCTACATCAAGACCTGGTATGACCACTCATCACCTCGATCTGCTCGATTTAAGAACAGTTGAATCCCGTATGTGGGGAAGCATGGCTACCCTCCAAATACAAAGTTATAAAGTAGAAGGTGGATGTTAACTTATGTATTGGTGGCATCAAGCTCGGATCTCAAATCTCATGTCGACATGCTCAACCCACACATTGTCCTATGTAGTGGGGGTTGAGTTGATGCTATCAATGATAGCCATACCTCTATATTTGTTCATGGCATCATGGCCAGCATGCATAGGGCTTGGTTGTATGAGTTGGTGCAAAGGTAATTCAGGGTGGTTCTACAAGAATTCAATAGCATGAATATCCTTGAAGGATTCATGTGAATCCTCATGGATTGAATCGGGGAATTGCGTGCGGTGAAACAATAGATGATGGGGTTACTATGGAAAATATCCTTGAACTTCTCCCATGTGCCTCTGTAGTAAGGCATGCTAAACAGGCAATGTGGTATTTTGAAGGGGCTATAGAGGATCTATTTATCTGTGTATGTGTGTCCAAGTGATGCATAAAGACTTTGATTTTATATTTTTGGTCTCAGTTGTCTATTGCCAAATGGTTTATAAGTGGAACAATAAGTTAAGTCAATCCTATAAGTAGAGACACTTTGTTTGAGAGGTTTGCAAGATAACTCCTATGCTTGCAATACTTATGCTTCTCATTGTGTTCATATCTGTCACGGCAATATTTTATTACTACACATACACGCTCTTGTTTTGTTCTAGAAAAGAATGGTATTTAAGAATGATAGTCTCAAATTTAATGTTGGAAAGAAAATGCACAACCATAAAATTGCATTAGATGCGCACAATGCGGGTACCTTCAAAAAATAAAATTCAAGAGGCAACCATGTGCCATCTCTCAAATGCATCCCTTGAGTGTAATACATTTCACTTTTGTGGCACTGAAGTTAAGATTCCACAACCAACATGGCTACAAATGGATGCCCCCACCTTGCTTACTCTACCTCTCCCCTCCACATCCCTCCTGTGTTTCTCCTCCACCCTAGATCCATCTCTCTCCACTAGTTTTGGCAGCCTCGCCAGCTAGTAAGGTGAGAGAGGGGGGTCCCCGCTCTTGTTTTATAGTTTAAAGAAGCCTCAACTTGAGACAAAATCTGTCTGGCAGGATTTTTTTATCAACAAAACTAACCCCTTTTCATTTCAAGCTTCTATAACCATTTCCAAAACAGTCATATTCATCACTGTGAGGTTAAGATCAACCACTTGATTTGGGTACACACTAACTGACGAACAATTAACTAGGTGGTTTTTTGTCCTCTGGCCCCGTTACCACATGTCTACCTAAAAAAGTCTACTCCTTTTTCGACATTTTCGGAGGGCTATAAGAGACAAGAAGTTAGAAAGGGTGTTGTATTGCTTCTTAAATTAGATTTGATAAGAACTAATCTTCCACATATAGAGAATAGATTCTTTTGCCAACCCTTAGATATTTTAGACCAATGGTACGCTTTTTCACTACTTGGTTTTGATGAAAGCAAACTAGACAGGCAGGGTCCACAAATTGGAGAAACCAGTTAACCATACAAACATACTCGATAGAACTACACATAATGTTAAGCTAATAATACTGAAATGGTGGGTAGCTAGTCATAGGAACACAAAATAGCCTAGTAAAAAAATCTTCCAGAGGACGCGCGACAAAAGCTAGGGCCACCATTTAAAGATCTCCATGTTTGCATTTTAGGGAAGCTTGAGTTGGCTTTTGAGATGATGAGGATGGCGATTGAGGGGAAAATGCCTTTGTCACAAGCTCCTCACTGTCCTCCTAAACTACCTTCCATTGCTGCTTTAGGGACACATGAGATAAATGAGCATCAGTGGGTCCAAAATCAATTTATGGTCATGGTATTTCTCATGTATCACAACACGAGAATATAACAAATATAATAATCCCATTAAATTGTTCATCGCCGAAATTGCATCAATTGGTCAGGAAATATCTAATATTGTTAGGTACCATGGTCAACTGAGAGTTCAGCCACAAAAGTCCACAACTGATTGTCAGATAATCTCAAAAAAGGCTAAAGGATAGAAAAACACGATGTGGTTAGAAGTTGCTATATCCCCACAGAGTTCACAGTCACGTCTTTAGGTCACATTCAATATTTTCAGGTGCTTAGCTGACTGAATTGTATTTTGCAAAAATACTTTTTTTTGTTTGTTGCAGTACTATCCTATATAACCTGACAGTGAACATCCTATGATGCATGTCTTTGTTGATCAATTAGAACACCCAAATATTTCAGAGATTGAGAACCACACATGTGGGTAAATTTTGACAACAATAAATGCTTATCCATTTGAGTCTTGCCCACACAGTATGACGGCTATCAGGATTTAATCCTAGACTCAGCAACCACATGTGAACAAAATGCAATCACCATAATAAACATCGCACATGCAAGGTGGACTCGAGATCAAAAAACCAAGGGCGCATCAGCAAACTAAGGATGCATGTGTCCTTATTAATTGATTTTGATCCATCAAGCCAGCTGAAGTTGTAAACAAATTTATATTTTTTTATTAGGACATGAGTAATATGTGAACCCTACCCAATGTAGTGGATAACTGAGATACACCACTAAAACATGTCTCTAATCTGCATACTCAAATGTACTCATAATCATAGCACTTGCTTCACGAAAAAAACATTAACAAAGTACTTTGCCTCCAAAAATAAATCAAATAATCAACAAGCAAGAATTAGCATAATTACCTGGAGCTATCTCCGGATACTTGGACAATGCACAAGGGTGGACTGAGCCTTTGAAAGAAAATGGCGCCATATCAACTAATATCGTCTTTTCAGGTCAACAGTGATCAGCCATGTCTTTATGTTGCAAAATTTGGATTTGCACAACAAGTAAACAACATCATCACAATCACATGTCAAGGTCAGGACAGGGTGAGATGCTAGCAGGTCCTTGAATGTCAACTCTCTTGCAGAGGTGTCACTCAGAGTCAGGTCAGGCAACAACTTAGAATGACTTGGGTAGTCAACCAAGATTTCCTTATCATAAGCCATGAGTCCCTTGCTCCAATGGTCCCATGAACTCATTCTGTACAAAGTCATGGCCCTCCAAAAAAATTCTTTGGGGTTCATCAAGCAGTCTGACTCATAGAGTGTATCCATGTCATCATGCAACCTTTCATCAACATCTGGTCTTTCATATTATTATATCTCAACAAACTTGATCATACCATTATTGTATGCAACATTCCGATCCAGCTACACAGACAATTTCTCATTGTCAGGGTTGCTAGGCATCACCTTAGGAAATGTGATGAATTGTGTGACATGCATTTTGTCAAGCACGTAGCAGAACAGAATCCCCGTCGATAGATCAACCCATCCGAGCTTCTCCAAAGTGAATCACCTTGGAAGCTAGAAACAAGGTCATCCATGCTCTGACATGGAACGATGGATCCACCTGCGACACTTTACTGCTCCAAACCCAGGTCCTGAAGGAGAAGATATGGAGGGTAAAAACCCAAGGGGTTGGTGAATAGCACAATGCAGCCAGGATTAAATAGTCGTCGTCATGGCAGGGCAAGAGGCCAGGATCCGAGGATGTGAGGATGCACGAGTGGGTGGAGAACCACCCGAGTCGCCCTGGAGGGGGCGACATGGTGGTCAAAAGGTAACATGTGTCCATTGTTCTATAATTTTCTGCATCATATACCGGAGAACACATCTACTCCGTGGAAAATGCATGCTCTACTTAGAAATCACCTTTCTTCACCTTGTTCTAGTGCAAGAGAAAGTTGAATACCTAAAATATGCGGACACCATAATATATTTGTCTTTGAAATTGTTTTTGCTTCTAGGAAGGCCAAGAGTCTATGTCACAACTTTGCTGACCGTAGCTCAAGGAACAGACTACGGGCTCCGCAATCAGTTTATCCATACATCCATACTTTTAATTGAAGTGAGGCAAACTTATATTTTTTTTCATGATTGGATCTTCAATCAAATTGCTTCATGGCGGGATAGTTGCACATGCCAACTCTGCAGGTGATATGCATGGTGCAATTTTCAAAGGCGTCATCTTTAAATTCCACCTGTACAAGACACTTGATATAAATGATGTTAAATTGCAAGAAACCACCCATGTAAATGTTGAAAGTGTAAATGACGTTCAATTGCAACAAACTAACCACTTAAGTGTTAAAAGTATTAACGACTTTCAATTGAAATAAACTAACCACTTAAGTTCTAAGAGTGTAAATGACGTTCAATTGCAACAAACTAACCCTTAAAACTGTAAACGATTGTCAATGTCAAGGAACTAAATGTAAGTATCGAGAATGTAAACCATATTAAATTGCCAGAACTAACCACATAAATGTTCAAGTGTAAATGGTTCTAAACTACAATAAGCTAACCACGTAAATGTTAAAATCGCAAAGGATGCTAAAATGCAAGAAACTAACCATAGTGAATACACAAATACATATGGGCTAGGAGCTATGCATATAGTGAAGAGGAACACATAGATATACTAGGGTTATGGTCGAAGCATAGAGCTAGCATAAAACCTGGTCTGGCGAACTGGTCACCTCAGTCTTGCCCGGTCTAAATCCATTATAGGGACACACACCCGAATCACGATTTTTAGTTCTAGAAATATTAACCATGTTCTAGAAAAGTAGTAGGTTGATGCTAACATGTAGATTGCTCCACCTGCGACACTTTACCGCTCCAAACCCAGGTCCCAGAGGAGAAGTATGGAGGGTAAAAACCCAAGGGATCAGTGAATAGGAAAACACAGCTAGGATGAAATGATTGCCATTGTGGCAAGGCAGGAGGTCGGGATCCGAGGATGTGAGGATGTGCGGGTAGGGACCTAAGAGTAGGCGCAGCGATGGCACGGGGTAGACCTCATAGACGAAGTACTTGCGGTGCCTTCTCGGGGTGGGTAGGAAGAGGATGGAAATAACGAGGAAGTCCTTCTCTAAGAAGAGGATGGTGGGCATGTCGCGGCCGGCATCCGTGAGGCCAGGGCAGTGGACGCACATGTAGGAGGCTAGTCAATGATGCATAGGATGACCTGGACAATGTAGCCGCCGCTTGAGAAGGCCTCCACGGTAGTGGCGTTCCTCACGTCGGCGAGGTACGCCAGCGGCTCGAGGAACACCCATGCGGGGGAGGGGACACGGTGTATGATGTGGGTGCCTCAGGGACTCGCATGAGATGGAGAAGATCTTGCTCATGTCCTCTTTGCTGCTGAAATTAAACATCATGCTCGGGCGGCGGCAATCGGTGATTGGACTAATTGGGGTTCAGATCAGTTTTGCGACGTGGGAACTATGGTCGGCGGGTTTCTTGTGAATGCTAAGTGAGGCTGGTTGGGAACAGCTGGAAATAAAATCTGGATAGAAGGAAACAGGAAAGAGAGCCATATGTTCCCAAGGTATGCCATGTATCAATAACACTCTGGCCAAGCACGTAGACAAAATATTAAGCATACTTTTAGATTTTAGCATACCAAGGAAAACAAACACACAAGTATCAATTCTTAGTAGCCAGAAAAGGGTGGCGTCCAAGATCCAAAAGCAAGCGAGTGCCATGTATTAGCAAAAACAAAAACAGTTTTATGTATGTTTTGATATAAAAGGTGGGATCGTTGGGAACAGTACGGCAAACTAAAGTGTCAAATACGCAGCAATAGGTACATAACCAATGTTCGACTTTGAGACAAAAAGAAATATAGTTTTCTAGACACTCAAAGCACATGCTAAAGAAAATCTAGAGCCATTAGCAAGCCAAAGCAAGCATAATATGTTGAACACAAGCTCCTATCATGGTCGTCCTTTGTATAGTCTTCGTCACCGACTTCCTCGTCAAAGGCCTCTGCTTGATTCGTACCGAAGGTGCCCTTCCAAGTAACCTCCCTTCTCTTCCATTGATTTCCCCATCATTTTCTCCCATTTGATTTTTGGCCCCGCGATGGTGCCAAGCCGTCGGTCAAATGTTGCGTCGAGGATCTCCCTGGATCGTTGCCCCGCCCCTATCCCTTAATCTCCTGCAAATTTATACCTGTCATACCTTCGAAAACTCAAAAAAAACATTTTCTAGAGATCTCGTGCTTCACTATTGGTATCCAAAAAAACTGAACCGACCTCCTTTGGAATCGGTGCATGCTCTTTCTTCTTCCATGGATAGGCAATAGTCCTCTTCACTTGAGTTGGAGATTTATCATACCACATCTACTGCTCTAGCTGGAAGGAGTCTCTGTCGAATTCTTGTGCATGTAATGGCAACCATCCCTCTCAACCTCCTCTTGGAGGTCAAATTTGTTGTCTTTGGATGCATATCCTTGGCAAGCAGATCTTCAGTGTCGCTTCAACTTCTTTGAGGAAGCCACCGCCTGCTTGAGGGGCATATTCCTCTCTGGTGCAAGTTGTTTGACAGGATCCTCGGTGTTGGTGAGACATTGATCCTCTATGTCCAAAGGATGCTAAATGAAGTCGTCTTCATCCACCTTTAGGTTGTCGGCCATCATCTTCATCACCGGCGTTTGCCTACCGGTCCTACTCGATGGTGATTTTTGGCGGTGAGGCTTTGAGGTGGAGCAGGTCCGGTCGACTCTCCCAGCGTTTGCTAGACGTGTGGCCCTCCACGTGCCCTCTACCTGCATGGTTGAGTGGCACGTGTTATCTGGGCCATTGTAATAATTTGTCCCTTGGGGTATGTATTGATTTCTTTTAATCAATGGCGGGCCTTTTATGTTGCCTGTTAGGAAAATGGAAATCAACTTAAGAGATTGCAAAATTCACATAATCACATGACGACATTGAATGCACTAGAATGGAGGACAACATATGGCCAAAGTCATAATACTAAAATATGTCTCCAGAAATAACGAAAAGGAAACTTAAAGTTTCCAATGTGTTAAGGAAACATATGCATCTCCAAACTTTCAACAAAATATGGAAATTTCAGTGTTCTGCCAAATAAAAAGGTATGCACTTATAGTTGCTAGTCTTCCATTTCATTTATGTGTACAACACAAACAACGATGATTTTCTTACCGATTGGAAAGTACACACGCCACTCAACCATCCATGTCTAGATCTATTTAATTTAGATTTTTTGCAAAAAAAGGCAAGATAGTCATCACACTCGAGCCATAGGCATAACACATGGAAAATTGGAAACAGCAATCCAATGGGACATGATGGCCTATGTATGGAGGTCAAGATTGGCTAAATTGATAGTGTTAGTGATGTGATGTACGTTTGAATGATCATCACTCGAATTAGGCCACCAACAAGCGGCACACAAGAGAGCCGCATGCATTTCATTAAGGTGGAAGTTTACGACGCCAAAGAATGGGTGACCCATATACAGTTTGAGAGATGGAGACATGGGGGGTTTCTATTTTATCTAGTGGAACAAGATGCACACACGCGCGCGCGTGCACACACACACACACACACACACACACACACACACACACACACGAGCAAATATGACAGTTTGGAATATACATCTACAATTTGTTCTATGGTATTTGTCTAGCTGCTCCATTGTTTCTTCACTTTTAAGTCAATGCACCATTTTTCCAAATGTTGACAATGATGCTCATAGACGCCTAAAAAGCGAGATATACCACTATTGTTGAATTTTTTATTTGAAAAATGTAGGAGAGATGCATATGATTTCATTATCACCAACCCTAGTCGGCTTGGTCCCCATTCTCTCCCCTGTCAGGCGGCCTCGTCAGTGGCAAGAGGAGTTGGGAGCCATCTGTTATGTTTGTCCTTTACTTAGGTTTTGGTTTCCTGGCGATGATGGTGTGTTTGAATAAGGTTTCTTCGGCCTCTTCCTACCTGCACGACGCCCGATCCGGCACCGACGAAGGGGTTGTCAGAGTTTGCATCACCAAATCTGTTTGTTGTCTTTGAATATGGGCAGTTGATGTGTCTATGAAGGAGTGCAATTGATTAGGTATTGGTGCAGCGACTTTGACATCGCCTTTCATTGTTTTTAGGCATGTTTTGGTTTCTCCAACTCTCTGGACTGGTGGCAATGGACTGCAATCCTGTAATGCATAGGGTGATGCTCCACTTGATGTTTCTTCGGCGATTTTTAGATATCGTTTCAAGTGACAAGTGGTTATTGTGGTCTTTAAAGCCTGGTATGGCATGGGCGTTTGCAGGTGTCCCTCTTCTTTACTATTGGTTTGATGTGATTTTCAATCTTCGGCGAACGACAATCAATCAAAGGAAGAAGAAGGCTAGTATGTTTCTCAGTGTAGTTTTATTGTTTACTTGTCATTCTGTGTCTAGTTGTCTTTTCATTGTACTGGTTGTTTTCCTTGATATTTATCAAATGTGAGACGCCCTTTGGGTGCCTTTCTTCACACAAAAAAGGATCACCAACCAAAGAGTCTGCATTTTTTGACCAGAGTATGAATGAATCCAACATTCAAGCAAAAGTAAAACACGAGGCAAGAAATGAAGAAATATCCACCGCATGGACTTTAGTCAGCTATGAAATGACCCACACGTCTACTGTAACAATGATGACGACTATAACGACTGAAGCACAAGCAACACAACTTCAAAATGACCATCCACCTTGAACCGACACTGCTTAAGCGAGCATACAAACCACATCACCAAGTTACGAGTCCACCAGCCCAACATCGTAAGACCCAAAACCACCTTGGTCATTTTTTAGCAAAAGAGAGGCCTCCCTCTCCGATTTCCTATAAAGAAAACAGTGTTAATTTTTACAAAATGTTGACAACCATCACTAATCAAACCAAAAGTTGCCATGAGCGCTGGTTAAAAGAGTTGAAGCCCATTACATGTTGGAGGTACAAAGACCAACCAACCATCCACACCAGGATCAAGCAAGATCCAAGAAAAGGAGGGCAGGCGAAAGCTGGAAACCCTCCAAAGAATCTACTGACTCTGAGGTAAACAGTACTTTTACTAAAATAAAAGTAGTGAACCACAACAGCAGCACCGGGAGAGCAAAAGGGGAAGCGTAATAGAGCCAACCAAATGTCACAACCCTAGCTTAGTCTTTGCCTGTCATGGCATGATCATCATGTCATCATGTTTTAATTCAAATGAACTTGAAATGGGGATAGCTGAAAGCCTCAGAAATCATTTTGGAAATGATCAAGATAAAAAAATTTCTTCAAATAACTCCAAGAAAATGTTCCTGTTTCTCTCTGAAAATATTGGCAAGGGGTAAAATTCAAACCAATATTTTTAGGAGCCCAAAAATATTTATTTTGGGCATTAGAGGTGGCCTACGGTGGGCAGTCTGTTTTGTTTTGACTTAAAATCAAACTTTTTATATGCTTGTGAAAATAATTATGTGGTTAGATGTAAAATATCCAAAATAATTCGGAGAGGGAGGCTCCTAAAAATATTGGATTAACTCCAATGCCCAAAATAAAAAAAATTGGACTCCTAAAAATATTGGTTTGAATTTTACCTCTTGCCAATATTTTGAGAGAGAAACAGAAACATTTTCTTGGACTTATTTGAAGCAATTTTTTTATCTTGATCATTCCAAAATGATTTCTGGGGCTTTCAGCTATCCCCATTTCAAATTCATTTGAATTTAAACATGATGAAATGATGATCATGCAATGACAGGCAAAGACTAAGCTAAGGCTGTGACACCAAACAATTTTTAGTTATCTTTAGTTCACCACCAAGTAAAAGAACTCCACGTCTCCAACCTTGAGATGCCCGATACACTTCACTTGCTTTTTGCTCTATAGCACGTATCCCATGCGTTGCAACGGGAGAAAAATTAGTATGAACTTAAAGTTAGTGAGAATTATATGCGCAAGCAAAACCCTGTGCGCACGTGAAAATGAACATTTAGGTTCTCGGTTTCGCCAAGTGTGAAGTAATCAATCCGCTATTTTACTATCCATTGATCAAGGGCATTTAAGAGTTTTCTTACGTCATTGTACGCTAGAGAAGGCCCATGAATTATTCAATCTACTTTTCATGTCAATCTAGGACATTTTAAGGTATGAAGTTTCTAAATATTGTGGGAAACATGACCCATTTTTTAAATCCTAAACAGTTATTCGAAAGATATGTACTCTTTCAAAAAAAGTGAACCAAATTTGAAACAGAAACATCTTTTAAAATTCACAAATATTTTTTGAAAACACCAAGATTTTTTTATAAAAACATGAACATTATTTGAATTTGTGAACTTTTTTTGAAACAGGAACATGTCTTGAAAATTCATAACATTGTTTGAAAATGTGTATCTTTTAACATTATTTTGAATTGTAAAAAATTCACTAAAACAAGAATATTTTTTTAATATGGAGCATTTTTTAAATTGCCTTTTTCTTTTTAGAAATCTTGAACAATTTTGGAAAACAATAAAAGTTTTTGAAAGAATGGGAAACATTTTTCAAGTTCTGAATATTTTTCAAAATAGCAACACAATTTGGAATTCTGAAAATTTTCTATAATTTGATTTATTTTTTTGAAATTATGAGTGTTTTTTGAGAATTTTCAATTTATGAAATAAATTTGATAAGAAAAATAAACTTGGAAGTGAAATAAGAGATAGGGGAAGGAGAATAAAAATATAAGTAAAACACAGAAACAAAGAAAAATGGGGCAGCCATTATTAGTTGTCCTATGCGAAGCTCCCACTATTTGTTGCCCTGTGCGGAAAATAGAATTTTCACTGCTGTATGGGCAGGAAAATAAGTGGGCTGGCTACGCTGGGCCATAGCGCGCGGCCCACGTATGAAATTCTAGAAAAGCCTTTTTTTAGCACACGAACGCATAAGAATTTAGTACCACCTGGGATAGGAAAAAAATCTTTTCGGCGGTGAACGGATTAAAAAGTTGACGAAATGCACCTTACTTTATTAGTAGGTATAGATATAGACATAGATATAGATTAGTTTTGCTCCCAGCCTGAGCACCCTTAGTTCTAGCTCCTGTATCTACATAATTGCTCAATCAACAATCCAAGAGCACATTAGTTCAAATATCACCACCTAGGCCATAGAAGGAGGAACAAGGGGATGGACATGCACAAACCTAGGTGGGCAGAAGAGAGCACGTAGGCACGAAAGATGAATCCATCCATGACAAATGACAACTCCAAACATGACTAGAGAGGGAAGGTGGGAAAGTCCAAAGACACGCCCTCATCATACATGAGTCGAGGAAAGAGGGGGTTACCCGCGATGCCTGCTCTGCTACAAACTAGGGGTCCTCAGACAACCTACAACCAGACAACGCCAGCATCACCCGTGTACAATGACCAGAGCCATCTGTTGGGTGGAGATTAGGTGACAGGAGGCGGGAGAGTCAGATCTGGCACGGCCGCTGCCAGAACTGGTCAGGGATGACTGTGAGAACAGAGGCATGACAACATGAATGACAGGAGTGACATGGGATGCACAAGAATAGTCTAGAGGAGCAGACACCACACCATGATACGGTTGCAAGCATAGCCCACAACGCTAACATGGGAGGGCGTAGGAGCAAGACTATCACAACAATGTCCCACAAAATCTAAGCACCAGGACTGAATCAAGACTCGACAAGGATGCCTACCCACTGTCATCCTTGGTCTTGGTGGATGCGTGGGATTTTCCACCAGTGACTTCGACCAACAAAGAGGGAGGGGGAATGGTGCTAGGCAAGCTGGGCAGCTATGGGTGGGGAACCCCCCGAGTCTCCCTAGAGGGGCGACATCGGGGTCAAAAGGGAACATGCATGTGTCCAATATTCTATAATTTTCTGCATCATATACCGGATAACACATCTACTCCGTGGGAAATGCATGCTCTACTCAGAAATCATCTTTCTTCACCCCATTCCGGTGCAAGAGAAAGTGGAAACCTAAAATATGCGGGGACCATAATATATTTGTCTTTGAAATTGTTTGTGCTTCTAGGAAGGCCAAGAGTCTGCGTCACAACTTTGCCGACCGTAGTCAAGGAACAGATTCCGGGCTCCGCAATCAGTTTATCCATACATCCATATTTTTTAATTGAAGTGAGGCAAACTTCTATGTTTTTTTCATGACTGACTCTACATCAAATTGCTTCGTGGCGGCATAGTTGCACATGCCAACTCTGCATGTGATATGCATGGTGCAATTTTCAAAGGTGTCATCTTTAAATTCCACCCATACAAGTCACTTGATATAAATGATGTTAAATTGCAAGAAACTAACCATGTAAGTGTTGAAAGTATAAATGACGTTCAATTGCAACAAACTAACCACTTAAGTGCTAAAAGTGTAAACGACATTCAATTGCAACAAACTAACAACTTGTTGACATCAGATTTTGGCACGGTTAAGAACTTAATTAATATGGCCTCAAATGGATAAGTGATCTACGTAAAAAAAGTTTTGTATTGTCGATACAAACATCTTTGAAGTTTGGGCCATCGCCATCCGATCTCACCTCAAAGGCCGAAGTTGTGTTCGAAATATTGAGATTTTGTATTCATAACACTATTCGGCACCTTACGCCCCCAAGACTGCCTCGTATGGAAAAATGATTTGCCCGGATTGTCTTCGTCTCGTCGAAACGATCGATTTTGATATAAGAATAGTTCCAATCAAAGTTTGTATGCAAAAGTTAGAGCCATCGAAATGCAGCTCTATCAGGAGGCTAAAAGTGGCGCGCCCCACCAGACACATGTCTGATGGGTAGCGCGAGTAATAGCCCGATTTGCGCGAGGTAGCGCGAATAATAGCCTGTTTTGCGTGAGCGATATGATTCTCAAGATGACCTTTGATCAAAAAATGTTCAACATAAAAGTTGTTCGCCTCATTGAAACGGTCAAGATTGCTTTTGGGCTCGTTTCCATCCGAGATAGTTTACCACCACTAAGAAGACCCGCAAGGTGCAGCCAGTTTAAACCGAACAGTTTTGGAAAGTTCGGACAAAACCAATCCGAATTTGATTAGGGTTTTGGACGTGAATCCAAGCCTTTTCCTTGCACGGGAAGTCCAGCCGCAACTTATATATCTAAGGGGTGACGGCCGATTGAATAACACACAATCGATCAATTAATCTACCACTTTTTATCTTTTATCTTTTCTCCTTAACCCTAGTTCTTCTTCTTCCTCGTTCTTCGTTCGTTCTTCTTGTTGCAGGGCACCGAACCTTGAGGCCCTAGGGGCGGTCAGGCCGACCTAGGGAAGCCCATAGCCGCCGCGCGCCCTGACGGGGTCCCTCCCTGGCGTGTGGGGTTTCGGGTCTACAAAAGAGCCCGCCGGATTGTCTTGCGTACCGCGCTTCCGGCAGGTCTCCTTTGACGTGAGCTACAGTGCATCACCCCCGGCGTCGAGGGTACACGGTGACGTGTTCGTGTGCGAACACACTTTTTGGCGACTCCGCTGGGGACGAAGCTTTGAACGGTCTCCGGCCCGTTCTTGCTACGAAGAGATCGTCATCTAGGGTTTTGCAATCTACAAAGGTAATATGAACACCCAATTCCCCTTTGTTGATGCAAATAATGCATATGTTGTTGCTAGGTCGCCTAATGAGCATAATGTATCGGCTAGCCCTATTTTTATCAATCATGCATCTAATTATGCGGAAGGGCCGATGCAAAATAATCTTCATGCTTCAAATTCTTATGGTTTTTGCAACGTACAACATATGTCTCCTAACTCTCATGCATCGGCAACCCCACAAATTCATATGTCAATGAACAACATGATGAGTTTGGTTAATCAATTTGAAACACCTCATGTTAAACTTCCCAATAGCACACAAGTGTTTCACCCTTTTATTCATCGGCAACTAATTTGCAATATGTAAATCCAACATTGCCGGTGGATGAGAGAATTGGCCATGCTACTACTAGATATTCGGCCAGTTACTCCCAACCGTCATATGCTACACCTCATGTTAGTAATTTTTCGTCACCGTATACAACTGTAGATGCTCATAATTCGGCTCCGCACCTTCATGGTCATAGCCGAATAAGTGAAAATTTTCCAGGAGTTCACATGTCATCATCTAATATTGTAGCATATGATGCATCCTCTACGCAATTGCATAATTTCGGCAACACCTCATTGCCGAAAGAATCTGAAAGTATTGCGGAGCAATCCCTTCCAGAAGCGATTGTGGCTGCATTAAAAAAGAGCTTGGCACAAAACAAGAGAATAATGCTCTTTGCCTTGAACAATATTAAAATGGGTTGTTTCCTGATTATGCTGCAATAAAAACTAGAGTTTTGCAAGAATATGAATCTTTGCCAATTGATAAAATTGGCGAGCAAAAATATGGTTTTACAACAAAGCATATGCCTTCACCTAGTACTACATCATATTATACACCCCCTACACAATTGCAAAATTTCGGCGACACTCGTGTGTCATTGCCGAAAGAATCTAAAAGCATTAGGGGGCAATCATATCCGGAGTGGGCTGAAATTGAGAAAAAACTTAAAGCCAATTTTGCCGCTCGCCGCCAGAAACAAATAGAGAAGGAATTGGCTCAAATAAAAGAAGCATTGCCAATTGGTAGAATCAATGAAAAGAAGGATGATTCGGAACATGAAGGTGCTTCGGTTGAAAAAGTCGAATCAAGTAGTTTATATTCCGAGTCCATCAAACCCAAAGCGGCAAGCATTATTGAGAAAGGGCATGGCAAGCATAGCAAAACGACTGTGCTTGATTTTTCTGAAGTTAAGGGAACCTACTTCCTGCCCTATGAGTTCCGTGCCGTAGAAATTGACAAGCCTCAAGTACAAGAGCAAGTAGCCGAACAAAGTTCGGCTGATAAGGATCTTCAAGGTAATAATGCATGGAATAAAGAAAAATATGATGAAAAGGCGTTGGAGAGTCATCCAAAGACGAAGCTAGATATTGTTCAAGTCACACCACCATCATGCTCTCCCAACGTATTTGAAGAGGTATTTGCCTTCAATTCAAGCATGTGTGATCAAATATTTGATTTGTTGCTAAAAAATAATTACATAAGAATTCTTGATCATCATGTCAAGCCATCAATTCAAGGACGAATGTATTGTAGGTTTCATCATTCGTTCAAACATAATTTTGAGGATTGCAATATGTTTCGTCAAATAGTTAAATCGGCCATTGATAAAGGATGATTAAAGTTTGTTGAAACACCAAGAAATGACCAGTCTATTCCGAATGGTCCAGATGGAAAAAAGTTTTTGCATCGGCTACTTCAAGCCGATCCATTTAAAGAGAATGTAAAAGATCCAGGTGATGGGATTAAACTTTCAAGTAAAGAAGTTGTTGAAGAGTATAACGAACATAATCTTGAGGGTGAGAATTCCATCGAAGCTACAATGGAGACGCCAAGGACTGGGGGGCAGCAAGCAAATCCAATGATCGATGAAAGCAAACAAAAAAAAACAAAGGCCGAAATAAGCGCAAGTGTAGGAGATCGAAAATCACCTTTGCTGAACTATTGAATAAATATCAAAAGAAGAGTGAAGAGAAAAATGCTTATCGACCAAATCATGCAAACAAACCAAGATCACCCCCAAGGCGCAAATATGAGGATCGGTATTGGCAAAGTGAGAATTTTAATGCAACATATTCTTATCCTTATTTTGGGCCGCCAATGCCAATACCGTGGATGCCTCCCTATGCTCATATAGATCTATATCCATCATGGGACAGGTATGATACAAGGGCACATTCTCCATCTTATTTTAGACCATCTCACCAATATTATGCAGCTCCAAAAAAATCAACATTTGAACAATCACGCATCAAAGACCGTTTCAATCATAAGGAATCGGTCCAGAGCTCAAGGAAGAAGAAAGAGGTGGTAAAGCAAGTTTACCACGTGAAAAGAGATGGTCGTGAGTGTGCTACTTCAGATGTGATCTCAAATAACAAATAGCCAATTAAAGTGTTGACATTGGCTACAAAAGGCAAAGAAGTGAAACAATCAATTGGTAAAAATCAGAGTGCCAAATCTGAAGAAAAGAAGTTGAGGGTGCACAAGGCCCAAAGAGAGTTGCCATTGGTTGAAACAAAATCACAGTCGAGGTGCTCACTCGGCTTATCATATTGGCAAAAGAAGGAATTACAAAATCTTAGTGCACAAGAGCTGAGAAAGAAGAACATGGCATGGGTTCCCAAAAAGATCAATCAAAACAAAAATGATGTGCATGCTTCTTTTGCAACAAGTACAATAAAAGTGAAGAAGGAAAAGAATGAAAGCAACAAACAATTAAGCCGAAGGTGCGCATCACAACATCAAAATCTTCGGTTAGCACATCATCCATTTTCTTCAACCATGTCGTTGATGCCTTTGCCATGGAATTCATCCCTAGGTATGATCATTTACCCTCCATGGATTCATTTTGGTCCATGGATGCAACATAATTTTTTATATCATGAGAGGGTATTACCAAATCACTATACATTTGGTTAGTTTCATTTTTGTTGCTAATACAAAGGGGCCGAAATATTTTATTGCTATTTTATTTGTTTATTTCGGCTATACATGCTTTAGTGGATGAATTCTAGATGGACCTCATAGTAATGGACGATACTTAACTATCGTCCTAAGAAACTATCTAATCATGGCCGGTGTGGAATTCTAACATCGTCCTTAGTTCAATTGAAGACCGAGACAAGGTACATGTTCAGTGATATTAGCCTTGTCTCTCTAGTACTATGGAGATTATATTTTGATGGTTCAATTCGTAGCAATGGCCAAAGTGTTGGTGTTGTTTATATATCTCCTTATGGTACTATTTTTGAAGCCTTATGCCGCTTAGAATATTTTTATGCAATGTTAATCAAAGCCGAATATGCATTGTTATTCGGATTGAATCTTTTATTTGCTATAGGTGCTATACATATTGAGGCTTTCGGTGATTCATTATGAGTAGTGCAACAAATATCCAAGCGTTATCAATGTTTTGACGAATCACTTATAATTTATCTTGAGGCACGTCTAGATGTAATATCCTCCTTGGGTTGCTTTGAAATTATTCCCACATCTAGACATGACAATTCAAAAGAGTTGGCACAGCAAAGCATCCGACTACTATGTTACTCATGGTGCATTGTATTTCTATCAATAGCCGATGCTTAGTCTCGTCAGAATAGGTAAGGCCGAATCGAAGTCCACCGCTTGGGCCACTAATGAGTTTTTCTTATGCAGGCGAAAATAAGGATTGGAGAAAGTTTATTATTGATTATCTGCAAAATCCTAGCAAAAGGGTTAATATGGTTCCGAGGATGACCTTGAGATACATATCTATGAAACTTTATCATTGGATTGTTAATGAAGTTGAGAAGGTTTCACCAAAGTTTGCATCAAGGATTCAAACAAATAATGGCCGATATATATTTATCGCCCTAAGCACATGCAAAGTGGCTGATGGAGTGTTGACATCGTCCTTAGAACAAACTCTGAGCAAATTATTTTTCGGCATCCAAGTTTTGCCGAAAAACAGGGGGGCATGTGTTGACACAAGATTTTGGCACGGTCAAGAACTTAATTAATATGGCCTCAAATGGATAAGTGATCTACGTAAAAAAGTTTCGTATTATCGATACGAACATCTTTGAAGTTTGGGCCATCGCCATCCGATCTCATCTCGAAGGCCGAAGTTGTATTCGAAATACTGAGATTTTGTATTCAGAACACTATTCGGCACATTACGCCCCCAAGACTGCCTCGTATGTAAAATTGATCTACACGGATTGTCTTCGTCTCGTTGAAACGATTGATTTTGATATAAGAATAGTTCCAATCCGAGTTCGTATGCAAAAGTTAGAGCCACCGAAATGCAGCTCTATCAGGAGGCTAAAAGTGGCGCGCCCCACCAAACACATATCTGATGGGTAGCGTGAGTAATAGCCCGATTTGCGCGAGGTAGCGCGAATAATAACCTATTTTGCGCGAGCGATTTTACCCTCAAGATGACCTCTGATCAAAAAATGTTCAACATGAAAGTTGTTCGTCTCGTCGAAACGGTCAAGATTGCTTTTGGGCTCGTTTCCATCCAAGATAGTTTACCACCACTAAAAAGACCCGTAAGATGCAGCCAGTTTAAACCGAACAGTTTTGGAAAGTTCGGACAAAACCAATCCTAATTTGACTAGGGTTTTGGACGTGAATCCAAGACTTTTCCTTGCCCGGGAAGTCTAGCCGCCTCTTATATATCTAAGGGGTGACGGCCGATTGAACAACACACAATCGATCAGTTCATCTACCACTTTTTATCTTTTGTCTTTTCTCCTTAACCCTAATTCTTCTTCTTCCTCGTTCTTCGTTCGTTCTTCTTGTTGCAGGGCGCCGAACCTCGAGGCCCTAGGGGCGGTCAGGCCAACCTAGGGCAGCCCTAGCCGCCGCGCGCCCTGACGGGCCGGGGTCCCTCCCGGGCGTGCGGGGTTTCGGGTTTACAAAAGCGCCCGCCGGATTGCCTGTGTACCGCGCTTCCGGACGGGTCTCCTTCGACGTGAGCTGCGGTGCATCATCCCCGGCGTCGAAGGTAAACGGTGACGTGTTCGTGTGCGAACACAACTTAAGTGTTAAGAGTGTAAATGACATTCAATTGCAACAAACTAACCCTTAAAGTATTAAAACTTAAACGACTGTCAATTGCAAGGAACTAAACGTAAGTATGGAAAATGCAAACCATGTTAAATTGCAAGAAATAACCACATAAATGTTCAAGTGTAAATGATGCTAAACTGCACTAAGCTAACCACATAAATGTTAAAATCACAAAGGATGCTAAACCGCAAGAAACTAACCATGGCAAATAGACAAATATACATGGGCTAGGAGTTATTTAGATACATTATAACTGAGCACCTTTCCTGCCCTCTCAAGCCATCAAGGCCATCATCAGATCTAAGAGTTTAAGAATTTTTGGCCATTGGGTCGATTTGCAAAAGCTCGTAAGTAACTACAGATCGCTATATGGGCTGGGCCGCTGCTCCTGCTATACAGGCTGGGCCGCTGCTCCTGTAACAAAATGGATGATCTGCCATTATTTGGCCCTGCTGGGCTTTAGATGTCCAAGAGACCAACGAGAAAAAAAAATAGGGTAGTGATCGTAGCCGCACGTCCCTCGATCTCGTGGAAAAAGTTTTTTTTTTGCGGGTGGAAAAAGGTTGTTCTCTACTCGCGGGCGAGCGAACCGGTCTCGCAGCCGCACTTTTCAACCGATCTCGCGGGCAGTTGATATTGTTCAGTAATTTACTAACGTTACCATTGAAAACTAATAGATGATGGCTGCAATGAGCAGTGTTAATTATAATCAAGCAAAAGCAGGCAAAAAAAGAGCAAGCGAACATTACACCATCAAGCACGAATCCTTTATTATTGCATGTATAGAGAGCCTCTTAATTTACCACTCTGTCCCAAAATGTAAGAACGTTTTTAATACTAACTAGTGTCAAAAACGTCCTTATATTATGTGACAGAGTTATGAATAGACTCATAGCAATAGCACCGATCCAGCATGCACGAAATGACATATGCCTAAATTGGTAGACCAGCGCAGTTCTTGTAGCACCTGCATACGGTCACGTAGCAGCGGCCTCTGTCATAACCCTCTTTCTGGCAGACCACATTGCGGGTGCCGTGCTTTACACACATGTTGCCATCCCAGGTTCGGCTATCATGACCTTCACAACCATCAGATCCCATCTCTTCTGCATCCATTAGCAAACAATAAGAATCAGTAATTAAGTTAACTTGGATTAGTTTGAACTAGAGATGTGTAGGTTAATTGTGTTCCTACCAGATGAAAGGAGAAGCAGCATCACCAACCACAAGCATATCAATGTCTTGTTGGTTCCCACTAGTCCTTTACCCATGTTCGTCATGTATCGATGATGTATTGTCAGATATTCTTCCAAACTCGAATAGATGAAAGTATGAGTACATTCATGGTTCATATATATAGTTAAGCTATGCGGATATTAACATGTTATTTTTATGAGATATTAATTTTTGGAATCAATACTTATCCAAATGGTTATGTTTATTGACGTCCTATGTTTGTTGAAGAGCTAAACTTAGCTAGTATTGATGTTTAAATTTAGGCATCGATAAATATTAGCTCGTTTATAATTATACATGCATTTTAACCTTTTTTATGTGAAGATTTGATTTAGGCATTTATTTCTCTCCATAATCAATATAGGAAAATTGAAAATTTCCTCCCAAACCTTTCAGGATAACTAAAGACTTAAATTGGTACCAGTTAGCATATATGTATTGATGGCAAACCCTGTTCTTAAGATCAAAATGGATTTGAATCAGACCAGTCTGTAGGGATTTAGGGCCCTTAGAAAAAAAAATGCTAAACAAGGCCCTAATGTTCAAAATAAACATGACTATATCATAATTTCACTTAATTATATAACAAGGACAGAAGTACTTATGCAAGCACGGTGAATCAAAAAATGAATGCATGCACGTTCAACAATCTGAAGGGTGAACACAAAAAAGGTCGTACATTGAGTTCTAATTCGTAATGACAAAAGGTAATCACATTAAAAATTATGGCTATGTCACAAGGAGCGAACATCCACGCGAGCGCAAGCTAGTGCATATAATGAAGAGGAACACATAGATATACTAGGGTTCTGGTCGAGGCGTAGAGCTAGCATAAAACCTGGTTTGGCGAACTGGTCACCTCACTCTTGCCTAGTCTAAATCCATTGTAGGGTCACACACCCGAATCACAAGTTTTAGTTCTAGAAATGTCAAGCCATGTTCTAGAAAAGTAGTAGGTTGTGTTAGCACTAATCTTGATATTTTGTATCTGCATATTTGTTTTGAGTCGTGCATGTAACTTAGATGATCTAGGAGTAGCGAGTCCTCTCAAGTTTCAGCGAAGGTGTGCGGAGGAGGCGAGATGCTGAGATGCTATGAGGTGCAACAGCTTGGTGAGATGCCCGTGACCGTGTGATGTGGTGCTGCATGCGGAAGCTGGAGCGAAAGGAGATGCATGAGGACCAACCGAGTGATTCGGTCAGCTATCTATGTTTGCATGCATGCTTTGGCCGGATCGTATGCCTAGAGTGATTCTAGGAGAGGAAGACCAGGTTAGTCGTTAGTAGCAAGGTTCATGCATCAGTTAGTTAGTGCATGTGCAAGTGTTGGCTGAGTCAAGTGTGATGGCCGGTGTAGTGCGTGCGTGGAGTTAGTGGTTAGTGGACTATTGCGTGAGATCATGGTTAGTGGCCGAGCATGGTGGCTGGGCTGTGCATGGGTCCTTGTGTATATATGTACTGAGTTAATGAAAGAGGAGCCGAGAGGTCCAGCAGAAAATATGTAGCATGTGTGTTCGCCAAGGAGAAGAGACCCTGGGCAAAGCTTTCGTGCTCCTCCTTGGTCCATGCGTGTGTGTGTGTGTTCTTGAGAGAAGGTACAAGAGAAGAAGATAGAGAGAAACCACAAGAGAGCTGTGAGAGCCAGCTCAAGGTAGAAGAAGAAGTGGCACTGCGAGGAGGCGGCGCCAACAGGTTGATGCTAACATGTAGATTGTTGGCCTCAACCGGCATCCCATCGCATGTTGACATGCTCAACCCCCAGACCATCTCTGAGGCGGGCTTTGGGTCGATCGTCTTGTTGATGGGCAATTCACATTTGTTGGTGGCATCATGGCTGACATGCTTAAGTTTGACCATGCGGGCTGATGCGAAGGCAACGCTGTGTGGTGCTCATCAAAGTTGGTTAACTTGAGTAGCCTTGAAGGATTCTTGCGAATTCGTATGGCTCGAATCAAGGTGTTGTGTTCAGCAGAGCGACAAACTTTGGGACTATGAACAAAAAGGTGGGGTCCAATAGGCTAATGTTTGGGATTACAGCGGAGCGACAAAATAGTGGGGGTCTGCTAGGCGCTATGGAAACACATGCGGTTACAAACTTTTGTGAAAATATATGCCCATTTGAAATGTGCCAAAAAGAAAGGTATGTACTTATAGTTGCTAGCCTTTAATTCCGTTTATATGTGTATAGAACATAAACAAACATGATTTTCTTACGAAATGGCAAGTACACACGTCATTCAGCAATCTATGTCTGGATTTGCATTTTGTATCATCACACTGAGAAGCCAAGCACATGCGCCGGTGGCTGCTGCTGCCCTTGAGGCTCCCGTTCGGTTTAGCCGTCGCCTGGCTCAGAAAGTGCCTGCGCAGTATATCTCCACGACTGCAAAGGCTATCAAGCAGCGGGAGCTCAAGGACTCCCTGAAAGGATGCTCGTCCCTGCTTCGAGCTAAAGCGCTCGAGAGCAATGTTGTCTCGGCCGTCCTCCGGCCTCTGGGAATGAATGTTGTGTCCGAGTTGCGCGTAGCGGCGGCCATCCCCTCTGCTCCGGTGCCGTCCACTGCCGATGATTAGCACGCCCGGGGGGCTCTTTCCGTGCGCCGCTGCCTCGTCTCGGGCCGGCGCTTGTATCTCGCTCACCTCTTGTCTCTTTTCTCCCATGTTGCCGGTGTATGGCATTCGTAGTCGTGTGTTCTGTTGTTGGTGTTATCCCCCCTCCCATGGTGCTTTCTCTGGTTATGGATAGTGTAGGCCTTTCTACCATGTCTATCTTGTCCTGGAATGTCCAGGGGCTGGGGGATGATGACAAGTGTGTGCTTGTGCGTAAGGCTATCTGTGATGCAAACCCCCCTGATTGCGTGTATCCAGGAAACAAAGCTCTCCGCGGTGTCCGTGTTCAAGGCCCGAACCTTCATCCCTCCTAGGTTGGCTGCTTTCGAGTGTGTGGAGGCTGACGGCTCCCGCGGGGGGCTTGTCGCGGCTTGGGATCCGAACGCCCTTTCCCTGGTCTCTTCTCACTCCGGTCGCTTCGCCCTGACCACTGTCCTCTCCTCGACCTCCTCCGACCTCTCCTTCTCTATCTCCAACGTCTACGCGCCGTCCGACCACTCACTAATGCAAGAGTTCATTGATGAAATGCTCTCCCTTGCGCCACCGGTGCATGGTGCTTGGCTTGCCATCGGTGATTTTAATCTCATCAGGTACCGGGAGGAGAAAAACAATGCCAACTTTTCTGCCTCACTCTCCTCCAGGTTTAATACCCTCATTGCCTCCTTGTCCTGGCTCGAGCTCCCTCTCTCCGATCGCTTATTCACGTGGACGAACCGTCGCTCCGCCACCCCCCCCACTCTTGCACGCCTCGACCGCGCGTTCTTCAACGCCGACTGGGATTCTGCCCTTCCCAACTCCTCGCTGGCGTCGTGCCCTCGGGTGACCTCTGATCACTTCCCCCTGTTGGTCACAGCTTCCACCCATGTTCCCGTTTCGCGCCAATTCCAGTTTGAAAATAAGTGGCTTCTCGACCCCCTCTTCCTCTCTTCCACCGCCCCTTCCTGGGGCCGCCCCTCTCTTATTCTGGACGGTGCTCGCAACATTGCGGCTAGGGTCAAGTCCTTTTGACACGCGGCAAAGGTTTGGAAAGCTAATCACCGGTTTGTCCCTCGACTCGACAATAACTGCAGATTTATTATTGACCTCTTTGACTTCCTAGAAGAGTACCGTCAGCTTTCAGGGGATGAATGTGATCTCCGGCGGGACGCTCGTGCCGCCCTGGCCCTCTCGGTGCGCCAACAGGCCGCGTTCTGGTGGCAGCGTGGGAAGTTCCGACGGGTGGGTGAAGGGGACGAGAACACCCGGTTCTTCCACGCCCAGGCCTCGCAACGTTTCCGGGCGAACCGGATCCGGGAGCTGGACGTCGGCGGCACGGTGGTCGCCGGCCATGCTGCCAAAGCCGAGGCCCTACACGCCTTCTACACCACCCTTTTGGGCACGGTCAGGGAGCCCGTCTGGGGCTTCGACCTGGCCGCTCTCTACTTGGGGGTGCCCATGGTGGATGGTGCAAGGCTGGAAGCCCCGTTCCAGCTGCGGGAGGTCGAGGACGCCGTCCGCGCCCTTGATAGGACAAGTGCCCCTGGTCCCGACGGCCTTGGGCTAGCTTTCTATCAAGCGGCTTGGGCAACGGTGGCCGGCGACGTCATGCGGCTCTTCGACGGGTTCTACTCCTCGTCGGCCGATCTCTCCTGCATCAACAGGGCTCACATTGTGCTGCTGCCCAAAGGCGAAGGTGTTCTCTCGCCCGCGGGCTTCTGGCCGGTCTCGCTCCAGAACTGTGATGTCAAGTTGGTATGCAAAGCCCTGACTACCAGACTTCATCATCAAATCCCGGGGCTAATTGACCCCGACCAGTCCGGCTTCATCAAAGGGAGAAGCATCTTCGAAAACTTCGTCTATGCTGCGGAGATTGTGCAATGTTGTGACTCCAGGAAGGCACCCTCGCTCGTCCTCAAGCTTGACTTCGCAAAGGCTTTCGACTCCATCAGCTGGCAGAGCCTTCGGAGGATCATGGAGGTGCGGGGGTTCCCTGCGCGCTAGTGTGACTGGATGGACGCCATTTTCCGCTCCTCCATGTCAGCGGTCCTTCTAAACGGGGTCCCCGGGCGCTGGATCACGTGCAAGAAGGGGCTGCGCCAAGGCGACCCGATCTCCCCCTACCTCTTCCTGCTTGTGGCGGATGTGCTGCAACGGATGATCCAGCAAGACGGGGGGATGGCGCACCCGCTGGTGGCTGGTAAGCCGCCGCTGGTGCTCCAGTACGCCGACGACACCCTCATCGTTCTCCGGGCGGGGCTGGGGGCGGTGAGGCGGTTGAAAAGCATTCTCGATGCTTTTGCGGCGGCGACGGGGCTTGTCATCAACTTCCACAAGAGCACGGTTGTGCCCATGCACGTCCCCGAGGGTGATCTCGAGGACATGGTTAATGTCTTGGGCTGCCAGGTTGGGAGCTTCCCTCAGGTCTACCTCGGGCTTCCACTCTCCAACCGCAAGCTGACGATGGACGACTTCCTCCCTCTCATCGCCAAGGCCGAGCGTTACCTGTCCGGATGGTGGGCGCAGCTCCTCTCCTTTGGGGGTCGTCTTGTCCTGCTCAACGTCGTCCTCGACTCGCTGCCCACCTACACCATGGCGGCCATGGAGCTGCCGCCGTCGGTGCTGCGCGCTCTGGATGCTCTTCGGCGTTCCTTCCTGTGGGCTGCTGCGGATAAGGCGTCGGGGGCCCAGTGCCTTGTTGCCTGGGAGAGGGTGGTCCGCCCCAAGAACGAGGGAGGACTCGGGGTGCGTGCTCTCCCGGTCCAGAACCGCTCTCTCCTGCTGAAGCTGCTGCACTGCCTCCACTCCCAACAGGACTCGCCATGGGCCACTTGGGTTTGGTCTGAGCTTGGGCGCTCCCTTCTCACCCCGATGGTGGCGGCGTCCCTCCCTGGTTCCCACTGGGCTGCCCTGGCGGGGCTCATGCCGACCTACAGGGCGATCTCCGCTGTCCAGTTGGGGGACGGGTGCTCCACTGCCTTCTGGCTGGACACTTGGCTCCCAGGAGGCGCCCTGGTGTGGCGGCTGCCTTCGCTGTTCTCCCACACCACCGCGCCGGAAGCCTCGGTGGCCCAGGTCCTGAGTCTCGGCATCGACACACTGCTGGTCCCGCGTCTGAATCATGCCGGGGCGCGCGAACGTGCCGAGCTGCTTCGGATCATCGGTGGCGTGACCCTATCGGAGTCGCCGGACGAGCGGTCTCTGCGTCCTGGCTGCGCAAAGGGCGCGCTACTCTCGTCGGCCGGCGTCTACCAGTTGTGCCACTTTGGTGGGCTGGGGGTGCCGTTCGAGACCTTTGTCTGGGGCAACTACGCCCCCAGCCGGATCCGTTTCTTCGCTTGGCTTCTGGTGCAGGCCAGGGTCCACACTAGGGACGTCCTCCTCCGCAAGCACATCGTCGATGCTGCCGGAGTTGGGTGCCCCCTTTGCTCCGCCCCCTCGAGACTGCTGATCACCTCATCTTCGGATGCGCGTTCGCCCGACGCTTCTGGGCTGTGGTCGGGAAGAGCTCCCTGGACTCCTCAGCCGATGCAGAGACGACGCGGTGCTCTGGCGTGTTCGTCTGCCTCGCCACCTAAAACACGCAGTGGATGCCTGGTTACCCTGTTTCTCCAACCCTGTTTGAGCCCCCTGCTGCGGGGTTTAAACCCTCCACCCCCCCTCTCTCTCTCTCTTGGCCTTGTGAATGTACGGTGCCTCATCTGGGCCTTTGGTCCACATATCTATACAAAAATAAATAAAAAATTCAGGTGGGGAAATCTC
>NC_041387.1:616704728-616712825 GCF_002162155.2 Triticum dicoccoides | reverse complement strand
ACATGCGCAGTCAAAAAAATCCTATGGAACATGATGGACTATAGTGGCCAACCTCAGTTGAGTTGAACTGTCATAGGCAAGCGTGAGTATTATAGCAAATAGATGTTGTGATGTGTGTTGAAGTAGACCCAACAGCCAAAAAAGCACCTCTCGGAATGAGCGCCGAACCAAGTCACAGACAAGTGGTGGAGCGGTGAGGGGCAGTGATCTTAGATGTCAGGATTTGGGACTTCAGCATAAGAGAGACAAAGCAGCAGAGAGAATGTGACATGGGCTCTTTGTTGCTCTATTTCGAGACCCGCATGCATGTATATTCATTAAGAAGAAAGTTTACGACACCAAAGAATGTGCGACCTATATAACACCAGAGAAGGCAGAGAGATGGAGACATTTTTTAATCGAAGGCAAAAGCTTTATCTCATTCATTAAGTAAGAAGATAGTTGCCCGGTTAATTTACGGAAAACCGGACGAAAACCGTTACATGCTTGGCCTCGAAAAACAACCAAGCCACAACCCCATGATACAAGCGGACTACTCCCAAATCATAAGACCACAAGACCAAAGAAAGATAGACAAACTCTCCCATCACGATACCCCTACAATCCGCTTGCACATGAAATTCAACTTCACAAGTGAGCCCCCACATATCGAAGGTAACTAGAGGAACCAACATCGGCAAAGGCCACGGATCTAAGCACACCCGTGATGACATGTTCAAACACTGAGAGCTATCCATCAAGCAGCTGTCAACGCCTTTCCTATAGCGCCACTCTTCTTACTTCTGCACTTGTTTGATTTCTCCTTCAAGACGACAGGACGAGAGCTAGCACCACCACTTTTCTTATCCCTGTTGGCCTTCTCCTTGAGGAGACACCCAATTGCCTTGCTGGATCCAGGGTTAGCAACGTCCAAGGTAGCGAGGGAATCACAAATCTCTTTCGCTACGAGAGCCCCAGGCACACGAGCCATCGCTCTGGGTGCGACAACCACATCACCTGCAGGAACCATGTGCCCAATGGACTCGGATGAGCAAGACATTGCAACTCTGAATCTCCCTTCTCCTCGAAGTCGAGCATCTGGCTGGGCTCAAGGGGTGGTAATGGCGGTAATGCCACAACTGAGATCTCAAGGGGGTCCACCTTCAGTTGCTCGACGGACAGATGCAGAGTGGATTCCCCACACGGCTCCAGAAGCTCGGGCATCATCTGTAGCATCGGAGCCACAACCACATTGATGCACGAACCCTCAGAGGCAGATAACGACGATCTGACCCCAGCACGAGGAGAGAAACGTCCATGAAGCCCATCTCCACTCAAGGTTGACATCAGGCACAACCATGGGGCGTGGTGTAGGAGCGGTTTGCAACACAGGTGACACATGAGAGAGCCCGCTCAGAACAAACTCAGCTCGCTCTAGAAAGTTCCCCATCTGAAGCATCCAACCCTGCATGGAGTCAACGACGTCGGCAAAGGTTGTACCGTTTCCTCGAGTCGAAAGGAAGCCATGTCAAGTAGCTCAGAGAAGGCAGAGAGATGGAGACATGGGGTTTTGCTATTTTATCTAGTGGAGCAAGATGCACCATCACACACGTGAGCGAACACAAACAGATTTGAATACGAATATACATCTGTAATTTCTTCCGCGGTATTTTCCTTGCAGCTCTGTAGTTTTCTTCATCTGTAATTTTCTATACTATGTCAAACATTGACAATGACGCACACAAGCACCCAAAAAGTAAGATATACCACTGCTGTTGAATTTTGTTCATCATATACAGGAGAACGCATCAAATACATGGGAAATGCATGCTCTCCTCAGAAATCATCCTTCTTCTATAACATACAGACACCATCGTATATGCAAGTCATGTTTGAAATTGCTTGTGCTTGCTATGGCGACTATTCTACGTGTACTGCTGTGTAGGAGAAACTTCAATGTAACTCTTCCTAGCTGATACCTAATAAGCACACAATTTCTAGGAAGGCCACAGGTCCCATTCACAGCTTCGCAGACCGTAGCTCAGCGATCGGTTCATCCATACCTCCATGCTTTTAATTGAAGTGAGGCAAACTGGCATGTTGTTGCATTTTGCTTTCTTGATTGCTCCACATGAGCTGCCTTGGTTCAGGAGGAGGTTGGTTGAGCCAACTCCCTGTAATCTTTACGTATACTCCACAGGATCTCTGCGCATCGCCTCATGCTCGGCCGGCTCCTCTTCTTGGGAGCTAGGCATTGCAGGGCCAGCTCGTACATCTTCTCAATTGCCAGGTTGGTCGCGTCGTTCACTTCTAGATTTGGATCCAGTGTTAATATCGCATCGCCCTTTGAGAATTTTTCCATTGCCTGTGCCGACCATAAATGGAGCAAACTTAATTAGCAAAACCAGATATATGGATCAGTTGTCGATCTTTATGAATTATTTTACATACTCCCTCCGATCCAAATTAATTGACGCAGCTTTAGTAACCATTAAAGCTAGATCGGAGGGAGTATTTCATTTGATATTGAAAACCATTAAAGGTAGAAAGATAATATAAGAATGGCACAAACTAACCCATTTTGCTGTGACACGTTCGCCGATCGCCCTCTTAGGTTCGATCGGGCGCCTCCCAGTAACCAACTCCACTAGCAACACTCCAAAGGAGTAGACATCACTCTTCTCAGTGAGCTGGTATGTTCTTAGATACTCTGGATCAAGGTACCCAGCTGTTCCTTTGACTTGAGTAGAGACATGTGTAGCGTCAGTTGGAGCCAGTTTCGCAAATCCAAAGTCAGCAACCTTAGCTCGGCAGTTGTTTGTGAGAAGAATGTTTGAGGATTTGATGTCCCTGTGGATGACCGGCTGATCTGCATGGGAGAAACATATGGTCAGGTCTTAATACTGCAACGAATCATATTTTCCCCTGTTTGAACTGAGATATTTGACATAAAAACTATGGTCCTCTTCCATCACCAATTACAGTTCTAGTCTAAATTTGGTTTCGAGAGTCGAATCCCAGTTTACATATAGGCTTATTTCCTATTGATACTAGGAATTATCCTAGGCTTGGTTGTTAGTTCCAGAAATATTCAACATGGGTTTCACCATTTCAGCTTATCTTCTATCTGAAGCTAAGCAAAAGCAGCCAACAGATACAGTAGTACTCTGTTTTTCCCAGAAGGATTCTGCAGTATCAACGTATCTGAGCTAAAACAAGGAACTGCTGAATTAAATTCTTAATGATCTTTCTTTAATTTCTTTTCCGGGCTTTTTTTCCGAGCACAAATAAATATTGGCCACCCTGTGTGCCAACATATTTGCCGAACCTTTCGGATTCAAGAAGAAAACAACCAAAATAAGAACAAAAATCGTCCAAACAACTTGACAAACTTGAAACCAAAATGCAAGGAAACATTAATAATTACTCTGCATTACCAGAGTAGGTGTGAAGATACGTAATAGCGTGGGCCACATCGATCGCGATTTCCAACCTCACGGAGAACTCCAGGACTTTTCCGTTCAGACCTGCATACGTCTAAACTCGGTAAGATGGAATTAGCAAAAACCATGGCATCATACACATAGGAGCAACGGGCAGGATCCTACGATTGTTACCTTCAAGGTGCTCCCGAAGATTGCCATTGGGAACATACTCCACAATGATCAACTGCTCACCACCAAACTCAAGGAACCCATGGAACCTAACCAGATTCAGGTGCTCGATGCATCGCAGCATCTCTATCTCGTTCCGGAACTCGTGGCCCATATGCTTGTCATACATATTCTGGAAAGAAAAGGAAACAAACTGTGCCATGTTATGTAACAGTCACCAAGCTATGAGAACCGATCATAAGAAGTAAGCCCTTGCAAACCTTCTTGGCCCGTTTGACGGCGACGAGGGTGCCATCGCTGAGCTGACCCTTGTACACTGTCCCAGAACCACCCTGCCCAATCTTGAGGTTGGGCGAGAAGTTCTTTGTTGCTTTCTGGATCTCTGGCAAGGTGAACTTCCTATCGCCGGGTACCTCCCTTTCTGAAGAGTTCCTGAGGGTGGAGCCATACAGCCCCCTAGCTGATCTCCTGCTCTCGAAAGTGCTCCCGCTGGTAGAACCTTGAGAGCTCAGCGACTGCGAGTCTGTAGATTCATAAGAAAGAACCGTCACATCTGAAGTTTACAGAGAACCTAACCGATGATTCTTGTAAGCAAAGTGTTATTTGCATAGTCTGATGAATTGAACAGTATCCATTCCATTCCAGGATATACCATAACGAATTCAAGTGTCACTCAAGAGGCTGTCATCAGTGACGTGAGGCCTTGTTAGCAAATGATACTTTTCGATGGTGTTTTCTTACTTTGCGAAAATCAGAGAAGGGATTAGCAAACGATAAGAACATTTTGGCCAAGATGGGTTATGGTCGCTGATTTAGTACTGTGCTAAATCAGCGAGAATTAATATGAATAGGAGGGAGTGCATGTAATTCGTAGTATTAGAAAAGTACAAACTGATGGAGAGAGTGTCACACACCTCTGATTAAACTAAGGCTCAAGAGGAGAATGCATATTTTATTCGTATTGCCGTACATGCGACTGTACGAGGGGGACTCTTTCCTAGCGTTAGTACACAAAACAGTGCTGTGCAAAGATCCTAGAAGTCGCAGTTCAATTGAGTACAAAGCTGAAGGACGCGTTGACCAGGAATGGTTGACGAACAATATACTACTATCACACAACGAGATTAGAAGATGATGAAAAGTGGCGTTTTGGATCAGAAGGGCACACACAGGAGCCACTGGAGAAAAAGTTCAGGGAAGGCGTGCGCGAACGACGTACGCTGGTGGGAGGCGTCGAAGTCCACGTCGGAGAGGGAGGTCTCCGGCGAGCGCGCGTCCGAGGGGGCGAAGCAGGAGCGGAAGGCGTCGAGGAAGGCGGCGGCGCCGCGCCCGCTGCCGGACGAACGGTCGGACGAGACCGTGGTGATAGCGACGGAGTAGCGGGAGAGGTCGTCGCTGGCGCCGATGAGGTCGCTCATCGGCCTCCTCCTGGGCGCCGAGCCGGCGCTGTTGCTGCTGCTGCTGCTCCTCATGGAGGTGGCGTGGCGAGGCGGCAGCCGCGGAGAGGAGCGGAGCGGGACGACGCGCTCGCTTCGCTATTGCTGCGGAAAGCGGTGGCTTTGATGGACGAGGATTGATTAGTTTGGCGCGTCAAGGTGGACTAATTCAGGACTTGCGAAGGAGGAGAAGACCCGTAGAGGTGGACCACGGCTGCATGTAGGCCTAGTCCCTCGCCCATGTCCAGTATCTCTTTTTAGTGAAAAAGATTTTTTTTTAACAGACACCGAGGAGGGATTCCCCACCTGAATTTGATCTAGGTCAAAGAAAAACTATCCATTTATATAAAGGGAAACCGGATTGAAAATCTGAACAAGTCGACTGCATTTATGTGGAAAGCCGGTCCAAAGACCGAAAAAGCAATAACAAGGGTAATAGAAGAAGAGAAAAAATAATAGGCGCCCATGACAAAGCATGGCCTAGCTAGCAGATACAAGGGACATCACGAGAGACGTGAGTAGACGTGGGATGTCGTCCAAGGATCACAATAACAAAGACTTTGCAAATAGACAATAGCACCGGCGTGCGTATTCAAACCCCGGGGTGCAACACAAAAGCATCCACCAATCAACGAGCAGCATAGCATGACCACATGCTCAAGAAGAATTGGAGCAATGCAAGTCCAGAGAGAGGAGATGAACACAAACCTTGACTAAGAGCTCCGCCGCGGGAAATCGAAACGATTAGCAAGTTAGGAAGCATTTTGCGCCATCATTTAGCAAAGATGAACCGAGACAACACCAAGAGCATGAAGCTCGCCGTCTTGAGCAAGCATCAGCACGGACAGCGCAATACACAATGGAAAAGGTGGATGGATGATAGCAAAGGGCTCGGATGACGTCTTCAAGAAGGTAAACGACGTCTGTGGACAACGTCGTCAATGGACTTTCGGCCAGAGGCCCATATCGAGCGGGTCAGGTACAGGTCAAAAGGACCACACCCCCAAGAAAGTGGGCGGCATCCGATTGGTGTCGGCGTGGTCATCTAACGCACGAGTCATAGGGGATTTCTCCCAAAGCAAGTACCAAATGCAGGCCTACACCGAGGCCTCCATCCAATGGGAGTCAGCGGAGCGATGGGCGTGTGTCGATGGAGAGGGCAGGGGTAGGAGGAAGCGGGGGCGGGGGGTGATCGGAGGTGGTTGTCGATGTGGTGATGTACATGGAGAGGGTCGATGTAAGCTGAGGTGTGGATAACCGCCGAGAATGAGGCTCCAGGGAGGAGATCCGACATCGAGCTGGATACGACGAGATCCTAGTGAAGCTTAACCCTGTGGTAGATGGCGGGAGGGATTAACGACCGCATGGAGGACCCGGGGGGAGGGGAGGTCGGTATGCCATGGGATTGTTAAGTGGCGAGGTGGTTGGTGCGGTTGGTTTGGTGCAAGTAAATCAAGAGAAAACTCAAAAATGAAAAAAAAATTGCCTATACAATAAAAAGACGAAAAAACACCTAAGAACAAGAAAAAAAATTAAATAGGATAATTTATGACACAAGTTAAGTGTAAAAAGCTGCTAAATGAGGTGAATGATGTCACAAACGTGTGCCTTTGATCCAGATTAGTTGGTGCAACCTCTGTACGATGTCCATTTTACATTTGCATTGTATAGAGGTTGCCTGGATTAATTCGGAATGGAGAGAGTAGTAAAGACAAAAGCGATTGACCGGAAGACTAATTTACAGCACACATATTAGTGATGAGGAACCTAAAAATCGTGCTAGAGGTGCACTATGGCTCACCAGTCATGGATCAGCTAGTGGGACAAGCTAGCGTTGCCGTGTGGAGCAGGAAACGTACTAGTACTACGTGTGAGTGGAGCCAAAGTGAGCGAGTCAGTCAGTTCAATTTGGTTCGTCCAACGCCTCGTCTTCGTCTACACGTGCCTAGGCATGCATGGGGCCCGGCCGGCAGCCCACGGGTGGATGGAAGTCGACGGCGCGCTGGACTGCTGGTATAGCCGTAGTGGCAGAAGTAGAAGAAAGCGTGGCTTCGGGGCTTGGACACCGAATGCAGCGACCGGTGAGCGAGCGGTCAGCAGTCAGCAGCGGGCTAGTCTCTGGCTGGCAGGCAATGTCCCCCCGCTGGCTGCAGCTGTGAGCGAGTTTCAGACCCTCCGTCGGTTGCGGCGTGCGGCCAGCGCACGTCTCCATCCCGTGCGCGAAACGGCCGCGCCGGCGTAGGCATGCCACCGCGCGCTACGGCATGCGTGACAACGTGACAGGACAGTAGCGCCCGGCCGGCCGATGGCGTGCGCATGCAGGTAAAGTCGTGCCGGCGCCGCGTGCTCCTGACGTAACAATGTAACTACAGAACGATCGCCTATTCGCCTTTGGTTTGGTTTGGTTTGGATTGGAGTTGGAGGCTTGGAGCTACACGGACGGCATGCATGGAGCGAAGCATGCGTCGATCGGCACTTGACCAAGGCAGGCACTGGTGCACGAGGTTGCAACTTACAAAGCACGCGGCCGGCCGGCCGGCCGAAACCATGCACGCAGCCTAGCTGGCGTACGTACGCAGGCCGCACCGCGGCGCTAAAAAACTCGTGGCGGAGCCGAATGTGGTAACTACGCCGTCGGCGAGCTCCTTCTCCGTCAGGATGCGCTTCGGTTGGTTCTTATCGACGACCGTGGCTGCACGGTGGACGCCCGTTCCCTGCGCATCGAGGAGGTGATCGACATCGGGTACATCATTCCCTTCCCTTGTCACTTTGCTAGGGTTTGGGATCGCCTTCCTCCCCCTGATCCTACGGTTCGGCCACCAGAGCGTCGTGGCGCCGGCGCGGCCGTGCGCTGCGAGCCGTCGTGCTCGCACGCGGGGGCGGGGGTGTTGGGGGCGGTTCAGGGCAATCGACTCGGTACCCCTCTCCTGGCCGGTCCGGGGATCCTGGGACGTCGCCCGGCAGAAAACCGCTCCACCCCTCCGGATCGGGGGACACGTGGAGACTAAGGAATCTGACTGCCATGAGCGGACCGCGGCTAGGGTTTCGTTTCCTCCTCCTGGTATAAA
>NC_041387.1:616673600-616704353 GCF_002162155.2 Triticum dicoccoides | reverse complement strand
CTGGAAGAATGCCTCACCCATTTTTGGGATAAGCCTGAGAGGGAGAAACCGAGGGTTCATCCTTCCTTCGGTTGGTGGGAGGGGAAAATCCATGGAGACCACAAATCCTTCGCTCAAGTTGTTTCTTCTCCCCCACCTAGATCTGCTCCTTCTTCTCCCCGTGAACCACCAAAGATGAGAGAAGAGGGGTTCGTTGCGGGTCGTCATGGCCACGGCGCGGGCCGGTTCAAACGGGGCGAGGGGAGAGGCCGTGGCTATGGCGGCCGCGGCCGGTTCGGAGGTGGCGGCGGAGGACGGGTGCATGGCCGTGATAGCCATGTCTGGACTCGCAAGACGGCGACGGGGGCTTCCTCCTCCAATGTTCCGTCTGGATCTGACGAGTCTGGTTTCGAGCGGTGGGACAAAGCTGCTGGTACGCAGCAGGATGATCTGACTCAAGATCGATGGGGAGCTGAGGAGGATGGCTCGAACCCTCGCAACAACGACAAGATTCTCTCTCCTGACAAGATGCATGAGCCCCCTGGTATTCCTGATCATTTTGTTTCCTCCTCTGAGCTTTGTCAGATCTGTAGTCATGTGGGGCACTATACTGCTAAGTGTCCTCAAGCTCTGTGCGTCAGATGCAAAAAGAAAGGCCATCTTTCAGTGATCTGCACTGATTTCCTCCCATGGGAGTGCATACCTGTGATGTGTGCGTTCCAAGCCAAAGGGCAGGGGTTCCATTATATACATGATTATTCCGTTGGCAGCCAGTCCAATGAGAGGATAGTCAAGGTCATCATTACTATTGTTGAGGGGGAAATTACTACGAAACAGCTGGTAGATGCGTTTGAGAAGTATATTGGTCAGGGGTGGAGATGTTCGGCTCACTGGATTGCTCCCAAGCAATATGTGATGTGCTTTCCTAACCAAAGAGAGGTGGATAAAGCTCTGTTTGTTGAATACATTCCTCTTAGATCCTTGGGAGTAGTTGTTCGTATAACTCCTTGGTCTGAGGATGTAGAATCTGAGGGTCTGCTAGAAGTTGCTTGGGTGAAAATTAGTAAGATCCCACCTAACAAGAGATGTGACAAGAATGTTGCTTACATTGGGGGATTAGTGGGGGTAACCCTGGACATTGATATGTCGACCCTCAATCGTCCCTCTTCTGTGCGTGTCAAACTAGGATGTCGTCAGGTTGATAAGCTGCCTACTTCAGCTGAAGGATGTTTAGGGGGACGGTTTTATCGATTTCAATATGAGGTTGAGGAGGTACTGGTGAGAAACACCATCCGTGAGGAAGAACCGATTCAGGTTCCGCATTACGCTGTCCCGAAGAATGGTACTCCTAAACGTAAACGTAATGACACACCCCCCCTGGGGGAGATGACAAGTCCTCAGAGAAGACTGATAAAGCTAATACCTCCTCCTATCGTGGTGGCAAAGCTTGTTGCTTGCCGTCACTCAAGGATGAGGATCAGATCCCTGCTGACAGTTCTTCTTCTGAAAGTGACAATGGTGGGGCTAACAGTCCTTTGCTGATTGAGAGATTGGCCCTGGAAATGGCTGCTGGCACAATGCAGCAAGAGGATGAGTACTTGTTGTCTCAGAGCGACATATGCAAGCATGATCCTGTTGATTGTGTGGTTGCTGATCAATCTCTACAGGTGAATGTTTTACCTGCTAGTTCCTCTTCTGTTTTTGCAAATTCTTCAGTTACTAATTCAGATCAGATTTCTGAGGTGGTTGGAGATGTGGGACCTGACCTAAAGGTGTCTATGGACTACACGGTACAGCTTCCTCACCCTGATTGCGAGGAGATTATCCCCACACCCCCTCTCGCACCTGAGCTCCACCTTCGATTCAGCCAGCGCAACCCCCACCTGCAGCATATGAATATGGAAGCAAGAGCTGCGAACCTGGTCAATGCCAAGAATCTGACAGGTAAAACCAATCCCAGTAATAATAATGCTTTTGCTGCTCTGGCTGATTCTGAATTAATATGCCGTGCTTCCAAGATGGGGGTCCTAATCCCTGATAATGAATTTTCTTGTGTTAACATTTTGAGGGAATTAGAGACAGTTAGAGCCCATCTGATTGAAAAAAATACAAATCCTCAAGTTGGTGAGGTTTTTGTCGTTAATGGTCTTGGCAAAGACACCCCCCTGAACTTAACTTGGCTTGATGAGGACGAGATTGTCAATGATAAGTTAATTAAATCCAAATCTGCAAAGAAGAATAAGAAAAAAAAATAGACATTAAGCTTCCTAGGCCTGTGACTACGAGTCAAAATAAGAAGAAGGATGGTGCTGATGTTTGTGGTGGCTCTACCCTGTCTGGTAGGGCCACCAGAACTAGAAAACAAACGAATCGTTCCAAATGAGTGGTCTCATTTGGAACTGCAGAGGGGTGGGCAAGAAGGGAATGGCCACCTGCCTCTCTGATATCGTTAGTGACCATTCCGTTGATTTCCTTGGGATACAAGAAACCTTGAAGAAGGACTTTACTCCTAAACTCCTTAGAAAACTTGACCCCTTCAACTTGTTCCACTGGGAATGGATCCCTGCTATCGGGAAATCTGGGGGCATTCTCTGTGGTATTCGCATTAGCAACCTGGAGTTGCTCAAATGCACCAAAGGGGATTATGTCCTGCAAATGCATGTTAGAGACCTTAAGACCAAAAAAATCTGGAGCTTTCTAGTGGTTTATGGTTCTGCTCATGAGGAGCACAAGAGTTCTTGATGGAGCTAGCCTCTTTCTGTCACAACACTGACGTTCCCTATATAGTCGGGGCGATTTCAACATTTTGAGACATAATGGAGAGAAAAACAAAAAGATGCATAGATCCAAATCTGTTGATCTTTTCAATTCTATCATTAACACTATGGGGCTTAGAGAAATTTATATGAGTGGTGGCAAATACACCTGGTCCAATAACCAGTCCCATCCTACTCTTGAAAAACTCGATCGGGTATTGATGTCTGACTCCTGGGAAGAAATGTTTCCTTTGGTCTCTTTGAGAAAATTGGTTAGGGAACTGTCTGATCACAATCCTCTTATTCTTTATCCTGATGGGGAGAAAAGAGCGCCTCTAAGTCTCGAGAATTTCGCTTTGATCTATCCTGGCTTAAAGATGACAGTTTCCTCGGCCTAGTGACTAATATCTGGAATAGGAAGGTTGCTGCCTCGGACCCCATTGACATCTTAAACATCAAGCTGAAAAGATTTAAATCTTACTTTAAGGGGTGGGGCTCGGATAAATTTGGGCATGCTAAGAGACGTAAAGAAGACCTACGACTCGAGCTTGAGCTGTTGGAAGAGGCAGAGGAGGATGGCCCCCTCTCGCCCGAGCTCTATTGTAGGAAATCTGATGTCTGTTTCGAACTTCATGAGCTGTTGGTCGCTGAAGAAATCTACTGGCTTCAGCAATCCCGCGAATGCTGGTTGCTTCGAGGGGACCGCAATACGGACTACTTCCATAAGATAGCCAATGGCCGTAAGCGGAAAAATACGATCCACGCTCTCAAATGCAGGGAGGTGGAGATCGAGGGCACGGATAATCTGTTGGCCCATGCTACTGATTTCTATAAGGATCTTTTTGGCCCTGCTCCTGGCAACTTATTTCATTTGGATCCTGACACTTGGGGAAAGGATGAGAAACTCTCAGCCAGAATTAACGCCGATTTAGTTAGAGAGTTTTCTGAGGTTGAGGTCAAAGATGCTCTGTTTGACATGGACATCAACAGAGCCCCGGGGCCTGATAATATTCCTGCTAAATTTTATCAGTGCTGCTGGGAGATTGTCAAAGGTGATATTATGAGACTTTTTGACAGCTTCCACAAAGGCACACTGGATGTGCGACGCCTCAACTATGGCATCACTACCTTACTCCCTAAAATCTCGGGGGCTGATCGTATACAGCAATTCCGACCTATCTGTCTTCTTCGTTGCCCCTACAAGTTGATCACTAAGGTCGTGGATAGGAGAGTCTCTAGGTACGCTGACATTCTTATTAGCCCCACTCAGAATGCCTTTGTTAAAGGCAGGAACATTATGGATGGGGTGCTGGCCCTCCATGAACTTCTTAACTACACCCATGTCAAAAAAAGAGTCGGGGTGATTCTCAAGCTTGATTTTGAGAAAGCATACGACAAGGTCAATTGGGACTTCCTGCTTGAATATCATAAGATGCGAGGCTTTGATCCCAAATGGTGTAGTTGGGTTGAGCAAATTCTGCGCAATGGCACAGTCAGCATCAAGTTGAATAACTGTGTTGGGCCTTATTTCCAAAGTGCCAAAGGGGTACGCCAGGGGGATCCCTATTCTCCTTTTCAATATGGTTGTGGAGTGCCTCACTAAAATGATCAAGAATGCCCAGAACAATTATCTTATTGTTGGGTTAGCTTCGGATCTAATTCTACATGGAGTTGTAGTACTTCAATACGCTGACGACACAATTATCTGTCTAGAGCATGATATTGATAAAGCTGTTAATCTTAAACTCCTGTTGTACATGTTTGAAATGATGTCTGGCCTCCAGGTTAATTTTCACAAGAGTGAGATATTGACCGTTGGGGGGGATGCCCAGACAACCAAGGCTTATGCTGAGCTTTTCAACTGTGATATAGGCCAATTCCCTCTTAAGTACCTGGGCATGCCGGTGAGCTACACGGCCTTGAGAAATTCTGACTGGGATTTCATTGTTGATAAATATCTCCTTAGATTCGATGCCTGGGTTGGTAATGCTGCCTCTATGGGAGGGAGACATACTCTCTTAGACTCGATTGTTACTCAGCTCTCTCTTTACCACATGTCTATGTGGTTGATGAACAAATCTTTTGTGAAAAAATTGGATAAACATAGAAGGAGATTCTTCTGGCAGGGGTGTAGTAAGAAAAGGAGATATCACCTGATCAGAGGGAGTAGGATCTGTAGATCTAAAGACAAAGGGGGGCTGGGTATTAAAGACTTGCGCAAGCAGAATATTAGCTTGATGCTCAAGTGGTGGTGGAAGTTATATACCCAGAATGGAATCTGGCAAGATATTGTCCGGGCTAGATATATTCGCAACCAATCTGTTGCAACTGTTAGTTCTCGTTTCTCTGACTCGCCCTGTTGGAAAAACTTGTTGAAAATCAAAGACCTGTACATGATAGGCAGGAAACTTCAGGTAGGGGTAGGCAACTTAACCAGGTTGTGGAAAGATTCTATTAATGGTTTAACTCCTTTCCAAGCTCAATTTCCAAGCTTGTTTGATATTTGTGTTGACCAGGATTGTACTCTGGATAAACTAAATTCCATAACCTGTTCTAGCTTCTTCCGCAGAAGATTGAACGCTGATTTGTCTGATCAGTGGTGTGATCTTCAAAGCCAGGTGCGCAATATGAATCTTGCAAACACCCCTGACTCGGTGTATTGGTGCCTGAACAAATCTGGCAAATACACTTCCAAATCCATGTATAAATGGCTCGAAAAACCCCTTAACGGATGCAACTATAGGTGGATTTGGAAAGCCAAGATCCCCCTCAAAATTCAAATCTTTCTTTGGCAACTATCGCAAGATGTCGTCCTAACTAGGCAGGTGATGCGGCATCGAAAATGGCCAGGGAACCCTGTGTGTTCCTTCTGCCAACATATTGAAACCTCCCAGCATTTATGTTTTGAATGCTCTGTTGCCAGAGTGATTTGGAGAGCTATTGGAGTTATCCTGGGGACTGATCTCTGTCCCAAGAACTGCTGGCAATTTTTCGTTTGGTGCTACTCCTTCATCCCTGATTACGAACACTTCTATACAGTGGTCTTGGGCGCAGTTACCTGGTCCATTTGGCTGGCGCGGAATCGTGCTACCTTTGAGAATAAGATGATTAAATCTCCTTTCGAGATTGTTTTTACGGTGGTTTCCTTCCTTCTTTACTGGGCAGGGCTTCAGGCGGGAGACGACGTCAAGCAGCTCCGGGCAGGGGCGGAGATGATTCGCGACGGGACGATGATGTTGATGCGAGCCTGTGATGCGACTATCAAGATTGGAGACTAGGTCGCCGGCGGTTTCTCTTTCAAAGTTCTTCATGCTCACACCGTTGCCTCTTTTCTCTATTTGCCTGGGCAGAGGGCTGCTATCTTAAGCGGCGGCTTATGTTGTTTTGCTGTCATACTATCCTGTGGCTTTTGGACTTTCGGTTGTAATAGGTCTAGTTGTTTGGTGCTACTAGGTTTTCGCCCCATAGTGCCCGTTTCGATGGCGGGCGGGTGCCGTGGGTTTCCTAGTAGTGCGTTGGACTCGCTCTCCCCCTCTCCCTGTTCTTGAACTCATCCCTGTTCCTCAGACTGGTTGTATTTCTGTTCTAAGTAATGGAAAGGGGGTTAGCCCGGTTCAAAAAAAAAGTCAGCCAGAACCATTTTTCTAATTTTCTTTAAAGGACAAAAGCCATACACAACACAACCGTTACAAAGACGTAGCACCTGAAACACAACAAGAAAATAGAGAAAGAGAACCGGAGAGGAGCTCAGTCAAATAACATTTTGTTCTTGGCATCACCGTTAGATCATACTCCCTTCTTCCCAAAATATAAGGTGCCAGTTGACTTTTTTGGTCTTTGTTGCACAACTTCGACAACAAGAGCAAGAGCGAGTGTTGTTGAATTAGTCGAAAGATATCCGATGCCTAGAAGACGTAAAGGGACAAGTCACCAACTTGCCTTCCAATCACTCCCCATCGTGAAGAACTAGGGGAGTCACAGTCGCCGCGAAGGGCATCCAACCGCCAAGGGCACGTCGCGATGAAAGTGAGCGACGCAACACCGAAGTGCAATGCTCCACCGAAACAACCCCTGCACCTCCTCTTGACCACCCACAACCACCATAACTAAAGGAGTGGACCGGGGCACTATGCAAGGCAACGAAACCTCAAAACGTCAACAAAGAACATTGAACGTTGAGACCTCACCACCGCCACGAACACCCCTGGGAGAAGGTCGACCATGGAACATGAAGGGGCAAAAAACTTAGCTGACATGTTGTCATAGAGCACTTCATCCACCACCGACATACCTCCCCAATGACTACAAACGGACCAACCGAGACGTCAAGACAACCAATAACAAACCAATGGCCACAAGACGACCACCCCTATGAGGTAGTGACGTCTATGGTACCATCGCTGCCCAGTCTAAAGATGGATGGATATAAGGCTTTCAACTGAAGCGCGTTGTGAAGGAAATATGCCCTAGAGGCAATAATAAAGTTGTTATTTATATTTCCTTATATCTTGATAAATGTTTATTATTCATGCTAGAATTGTATTAACCGGAGTCTTAGTACATGTGTGAATATATAGACAAAATAAAGTGTCCCTAGTATGCCTATACTTGACTAGCTCGTTAATGAAAGATGGTTATGTTTCCTAACCATAGACATGTGTTGTTATTTGATGAACGAGATCACATCATTGGAGAATGATGTGATGGATAAGACCCATCTGTTAGCTTAGCATAATGATCATTAAGTTTTATTGCTATTGCTTTCTTCATGACTTATACATGTTCCTCAGACTATGAGATTATGCAACTCCTGAGTACCGGAGGAACACCTTGTGTGCTATCAAACATCACAACGTAACTGGGTGATTATAAAGATGCTCTATAGGTGTCTCCGAAGGTGTTTGTTGGGTTGGCATAGATCGAGATTAGGATTTGTCACTCAGTGTATCGGAGAGGTATCTCTGGGCCCTCTCGGTAATGCTCATCACTATAAGCCTTGCAAGCTATGACTAATGAGTTAGTTGCGGGATGAAGCACTACGGAACGAGTAAAGACACTTGCCGATAACGAGATTGAACTAGGTATGATGATACCGACGATCGAATCTCGGCCAAGTAACATACCGATGACAAAGGGAACAACGTATGTTGTTGTGCGGTTTGACCGATAAATATCTTTGTAGAATGTGTAGGAGCCAATATGAGCATCCAGGTTCCGCTATTGGTTATTGGTCAGAGATGTGTCTCGATCATGTCTACATAGTTCTCGGACCCGCAGGGTCCACACGCTTAACGTTTGATGACGATTTGTATTATGAGTTGTGTGTTTTGATGACCGAAGTTTGTTCGGAGTCCAGGATGAGATCACGGACATGACGAGGAGCCTCAAAATAGTCGAGAGGTAAAGATTCATATATTAGAAGGTTATATTCGGACATCGGAATGGTTCTGAGTGATTCACATATTTTTCCGGAGTACCGAGGGGTTACCGGAACCCCCCGGGGAAGTGTTGGGCCAACATGGGCCTAAGGGGGAGAGAGGGAAGCCCGTGGGGGTGGCCGCACACCCCCCTCCTAGGGAGTCCAAATAGGACAAGGATGAGGGGGCGGTGCCGCCCTTCCCTTTCCCTCTCCCTCTCCTTCCTATTCCCTCCGGTGGAGAAAAGGAAAGGGGGGGGGTGAATCCTACTTGGACTAGGAGTCCAAGTAGGACTCCCCCCATGGCGCGCCCCTCCTGGCCGTCAGCCTCTCTCCCCCTCCTTTATATACGTGGGCAGGGGGCACCCCGAAGGCACATCAATTATTCTCTTTGCCGTGTGCAGTGCCCCCCTCCATAGTTTACTCCTTCGGTCATAGCGTCGTAGTGCTTAGGTGAAGCCCTGCGCGGATCAAATCATCAACATCGTCACCATGACGTCGTGCTGACGGAACTCTCCCTCGACCCTCTACTGGATCAAGAGTTCGAGGGACGTCATCGAGCTGAACGTGTGCTGAACATGGAGGTGCCGTACATTCGGTACTTGGATCGGTTGGATCGTGAAGACGTTGGATTACATCAACCGCGTTAACTAACGCTTCCCCTTTCGGTCTACAAGGGTACGTGGACACACTCTCCCCCTCTCGTTGCTATGCATATCCTAGATAGATCTTGCGTGATCGTAGGAAATTCTTGAAAATTGCATGCTACATTACCCAACAGTGGCATCCGAGCTAGGTCTATGCGTAGATGATATGCACGAGTAGAACATAAAGAGTTGTGGGCGATAATAGTCATACTGCTTACCACCAACGTCTTACTTTGATTCAGTGGTATTGTTGGATGAAGCGGCTCGGACCGACATTACATGACCGTGTTCATGAGATTGTTTCTACCGACGTGCTTTGCACATAGGTGGCTGGCGGGTGTCTATTTCTCCAACTTTAGTTGAATCGAGTTTGACTACGACCGGTCCTTGTTGAAGGTTAAAACAGCACACTTGACAAAAATCGTTGTGGTTTTGATGCGTAGGTAAGAATGGTTCTTGCTAGAAGCCCGTAGCAGCCACGTAAAACTTGCAACAACAAAGTAGAGTACGTCTAACTTGTTTTTGTAGGGCTTGTTGTGATGTGATATGGCAAGACATGATGTGATATAAATTGTTGTATGAGATGATCATGTTTTGTAACAGAGTTATCGGCAACTAGCAGGAGCCATATGGTTGTCGCTTTATTGTATGAAATGCAATCACCATGTAATTGATTTACTTTATCACTAAGCGGTAGCGATAGTCATAGAAGCAATAGTTGGCGAGACGACAACGATGCTATGATGGAGATCAAGGTGTCGAGCCGGTGACAATGGAGATCATGACGGTGCTTTGGAGATGGAGATCAAAGGCACAAGATGATGATGGCCATATCATGTCACATATTTTTATTGCATGTGATGTTTATCTTTTATGTATCATATTTTGCTTAGTACGGCAGTAGCATTATAAGATGATCCCTCACTAAATTTCAAGGTATAAGTGTTCTCCCTGAGTATGCACCGTTGCTATAGTTCGTCGTGCCGAGACACCACGTGATGATCTAGTCTAATAAGCTCTATGTTCACATACAACGGATGCAAGCCAGTTTTTGCACACGCAGAATACTCGGGTTAAACTTGACGAGCCTAGCATATGCAGATATGGCCTCGGAACACTGAGACCAAAAGGTCAAACGTGAATCATATAGTAGATATGATCAACATAGTGATGTTCACCATTGAAAACTACTCCATCTCACGTGATGATCGGACATGGTTTAGTTGATTTGGATCACGTGATCATTTAGATGACTAGAGGGATGTCTTATCTAAGTGGGATTTCTTAAGTAATATGATTAATTGAACTTTAATTTATCATGAACTTAGTCCTGATAGTTATTTTGCATGTCTATGTTATTGTAGATCAATGGCCCATTCTACCGTTCCTTTGAATTTTAATGCGTTCCTAGAGAAAGCTAAGTTGATAGATGATGGCAAAAATTACACAGACTGGGTCCATAACTTGAGGATTATCCTCATTACTGCATAGAAGAATTACGTCCTGGAAGCACCATTAGGTGTACCACCCGCGCCAGCAACTGCAGACATTGTGAATGCCTGGCAGACGCGTGTTGATGACTACTCGACAGTTTAGTGTGCCATGCTCTACGACTTAGAATCGGGACTTCAAAGACGTTTTGAACGTCATGAGCATATGAGATGTTCCAAGAGTTGAAGTTAAAATTTCAAGAAAATGCCCGAGTTGAGAGATATGAAGTCTCCAACAAGTTCTACAGCTGCAAAATGGAGGAGAATAGTTCTGTCAGTGAACACATACTCAGAATGTCTGGGTACCATAACCACTTGACTCAGCTGGGAGTTAATCTTCCTGATGATAGTGTCATTGACAGACTTCTTCAATCACTGCCACCAAGCTATAAAGGCTTCGTGATGAACTATAATATGCAAGGGATGAACAAGACTATTCCCGAGCTCTTCGCGATGCTAAAGGTTGCGGAGTTAGAAATCAAGAAGGAGCATCAAGTGTTGATGGTCAACAAGACCACTAATTTTAAGAAAAAGGGCAAAGGGAAGAAGGGGAACTTCATGAAGAACGGCAACAAAGTTGCTGCTCAGGAGAAGAAACCCAAGTCTGGACCTAAGCCTGAAACTAGGTGCTTCTACTGCAAAGGGACTGGTCACTGGAAGCGGAACTACCCCAAGTATTTGGCGGATAAGAACGATGGAAAAGTGAAAGTGATGTAGGGTGGAACCCTAGATGCCCGATCATTCACATTTGGAGGGGATCCTACGAAGAACACGAAGAACACGAGGATAAAACGAGGGGGAACACAAGGGAAATCACTCGACCAACAAGAGATGGTCACACATATGCTAGATCCTCGATACACAAAGAGATACACGATTTGAATCCAACAAGGGACGATACATAGGGTAACCGGTTCTTCTCCGTGAGGAGGTCTTGAGTTCTTCCCGTTAGGGGTCTTGAATCCAAGTGGATCTTCTCCGAAGAGGTGTCGGTTCCTCGCAGCGGAGTAGATCCGGATGGATGAGCGAAGCTCTATCTCACATATGAGCTAACACAACGCTGACCTTAGAAAGAGGGCGGAGGAGGAGTATATATAGTGTAGGGGGCGAAGGGATACATGGGCTTGGCCCTTTACACTTTGCACAGACAGGGATGGCCGGACGTTCGGGCATCAGGCGGGATGTCCGGGCGCTCGCGAGGCACCGGATGTCCGGCCATTGGGGCCGGATGTCCGGGCCGGTAGGGTTAAGCTTCTGTGATGGGATGCCGGATTTTTGGGGGTCGAGCCGGATGTCCGGCTGCTCGCCGAGTGCCGGATGTCCGGGGTCTGGGCCTGTAGCTTCGGCTGGGCTGTGGCTGTGGTAGATGTTCTAGGGGCCGGATGTCCGGGGCTTGGGGCCGGATGTCCGGGTCCCGGGGACTTCTCCGGTTCCTTCTGTCATTCCTCTTCGTCCATGAACTTGGGGGCTTAACCATCTTCATGTGCATCCTCCGGAGGGTTCTCTTGGTACCTAATCATGCACAACATTCCGGACTTAGGTAGTAGCCATGTCTCGAGAGGATCGTATGAGATATCACTAAGGAGAGAAGTCACCACAGTCTTGAGAGATCTATCTCGTGCTCGTGTCATGGGTCCTCTTGGCACTTGGTGAGAAAATGGTAGGTCCATGGGGATGACCGTAGGATGCTCCGCATCATCTCCCCTACCTTGGGAAATATCCGACCTTGGATCGAAATCCTCATCACCATGGTACAAGGAGAGATCATTGACGTTGAAGGTGTCGCTCACGGAGTACTAGTCGCGTGGAATGTCGATCTTGTAGGCATTGTTGTTGTAGAGTTCAAGCACCTTGAAGGGTCCATCGGCTCGTGGTAGAAGTTTGGACTTGCGTTCGTTGGGGAAGCGCTCCTTGCGAAGGTGCAGCCACACAAGATCTCCAATGTTGAATATCATGGGTTGCTTGTTGATGTTGAGTTTGGTTGCGAGTCGTTGTACTTGGCGCTCGATGGTGTGCCTTTTATCTTCATGCATCTTCTTGAGGTAGTTCACTCGGGCACTCGCGTCCATGTTGGTGCGCTCTTGTAGTGGTAGAGGAAGAATGTCCAATGGGGACAACGGGTTGAAACCGTAGACGACCTCGAAGGGGGACTTACCGGTCGAATGTCTTGCACGGTTGTAGGCATACTCGGCGATGGGTACGCACACCTACCACTCCTTGATGTTCCTCTTGATCAACACACGAAGTAGGGTGGAGAGTGTACGGTTCGTCACCTCCGTTTGGCCGTCGGTTTAGGATGGTATGCCAACGAGAACAAGAGCTTGATTCCGAGCTTGGCACATAGAGGCTTCCAAAATTAACTCAAGAACTTGACGTCGCGGTCCGAGACAATCGTTTTGGGCACTCCATGTAGACGCAAGATTTACCTACAAAAAATATTTGCAATATGTGAAGCATCGTCTATCTTGTTGCATGGGATAAAATGAGCCATCTTAGAGAATCGGTCCACAACAACAAACACAAAATCCTTTCCATTTTGAGTTCTAGGCAAACCAAGTACAAAATCCATGCTAATGTCTTCCCAAGGTTGATAAGGAATAGGAAGGGGCATGTAAAGACCATGGGATTGAGCTTTTGACTTAGCTTTGCGACATGTAGAGCATCGGTTGGTGAAGCGTGAGATGTCGCGGGACATCTTGGGCCAAAAATAGTTCTTGGAGAGCGTAGCGAATGTCTTGTCGCGTCCAAAGTGTCCCATGAGTCCGCCTCCATGATCCTCTTGCAAAAGGAGCAAACAAAGAGAAGACTCGGGAATGCAAAGTTTGTTAGCTCTCATAAGATAATCATCCTTGATGTAATATTGGTCCAAGATGTATGCGTCAAACATTTGGCAAAGGAATAGCAAAAGTAGGATCATGCACATGCAAGTCTTTTATGTTCTCAATGCCAATGACATTCAATTCAAGTTTAGTGACAAGCGTGCATATGCGGGAAAGGGCATCCGCCACTACATTTTCCTTACCTTTGATGTACTTGATAACATAAGGAAATGACTCAATGAATTCACTCCATTTAGCATGACACTTGTTCAACTTAGTTTGGCCCTTTAAGTACTTCAACGTTTCATGATCGGTATGAATGATAAATTCATGAGAGCGAAGATAATGTTCCCATTCACACAAAACTCGCACTAAAGCATATAGCTCTTTGTCATAGATGGGATAATTGAGTTGTGCTCCGGAAAGTTTCTCACTAAAGTATGCTGTGGGGCTCTTCTCTTGCGTTAACACACCTCCTATGCCATTACCGCTATCATCGCAATGAATTTCAAAAGGTTTGTCAAAGTTGGGTAATGCAAGCATGGGAGCATGAGTAAGCAAATTCTTAAGCTCATTAAATGCGGTATCTTGGGATGGTCCCCAAACAAATGGCGCATTTTTCTTACTCAAGGAATGTAAAGGTGAAGCTATGGTGCTAAAATCCTTCACAAAGCGACGATAGAAACCGGCTAAACCAAGAAAACTATGCACTTGTTGCAAGTTGGTTGGTTGGGGCCAAGTTTTAATAGCATTGATCTTAGATTCATCTACATGAACACCCTTAGAAGACACAACAAAACCCAAGAAAACAAGCCTATCAACACCAAAAAGGCATTTGTCCATACTAGCATAAAGGCGCTCTTTCCTAAGGGTTTGCAACACGGTTCTAAGATGGGTGACATGATCTTTGAGGGATTTGCTAAAGACAAGAATATCATCAAAATAGACCACAACAAATACACCAATATAGGGACGAAAAACAAAGTGCATGACTCGCATGAAAGTTCCGGGTGCTTCGGATAAACCCATTGGCATAACGAGCCATTCATATAAGCCAAATTTAGTCTTATATGCGGTTTTCCATTCATCACCTTCTTGGATGTGTATTTGATAGTAGCCACTCTTAAGATCAATTTTAGAGAAAATGGTGGCTCCACTAAGCTCATCAAGCATATCATCTAAGCGTGGAATAGGGTAACGATATCTAACGGTGATAGCATTGCTGGGATGGCAATCAGAAACCATGCGATAAGTACCGTATTTCTTTGGAACAAGTATGACCGGAACGACACAAGAGCTCAAGCTTTCACGTACTTGACCGTTGTCGACACTACAAAAAAAAAGACACATCCGTGACATTTTGGGCCGAACGAAAAAAAATTCTGTCATACTTATGACACTTCTATGATGATAATTGTGACAAAACCTGGTATCATCATAGATTTGGTGGGCTCCTACTTCTATGACAAAAAATCATGACAGAAAATGGGCTTTTCGTCCTAGATGGGCCGGAGACGCAGCTGCATGACATTCTTTGGGCCGTCCATGACGGAAAAAACCGTGGTAGAAGCAAGGGCGAGGAAAATATCGGGGAGTTCCCGGTTACGGTGGGTGGTCGAGGGCCGAGCGATGCGCGTTGCTCTCGTACTGTACGCGCGTGGGTGCGAGGCGTTGGGCTCTAACTGAACCCGAGCGAGGCGTCGCCTAACTGAACCCGAGCGATTGCACTACAGGCTACACGTTAATGAACCCGAGCGATCGAGCGATTCCTTCACTACTGCTGCTAACTGAAGCCGATCGATGCTGCCTCTGGATGAACATGAGCGTTGCTGGGGGGTTTGGATGAACAGTGAGCGTTGCACCCGGGGGGTTTGGATGAACAGTGAGCGTTGCTGGGGGGTTTGGATGAATAGTTCCCGGTGGGGGTGGATGAACCGGACCCCGTGGTTGCCTCTGGATGAACAGGACCCCAATCGATCGAGTCGGTTGGGGCTGGATGAATAGGACCCCATGGAGGGCTGGATGAACAGGACGACCCCGTGGAGGGCTAGTTGAACAGTAGCCGGTGGAGGGCTGGATGAATAGTAGCCTGTGGAGAGGGCTGGTTGAACAGTAGGCCGGTGGAGTAGCGCGCGGTGGAGGTTGGATGAACAGTCGCAGGTGGAGGCTAGAGGAGGTCGACGGTGGATGAACAGTAGCCCGTGGAGGCTGTAGGAGGTCGACGGTGGAGATGAACAGTATCTTGTAGAGTCCTGTTTTGCGGTATGCCACACCCCTCCCGATGAACAGGACCCCCATTTTGACCATAGCGCTCCAACACAAGTCCGTTTCCTCCGTTTTGCGTTACGCCACACCCCTCCCGATCAACAGGACCCCATTTCGACCGTAGGAGGTCCAACACAAGTCTGTTTCCTCCATTTTGCAGTACGCCAGACCCCTCCCGATGAACAGGATCCCGTTTCGAACGTGTCTGGTCGAACACAGGATCGTTTCCTCCGTTCTGCGGTACGCCAGGCCTCGTTCCATCGGCTGTTCCATCCAAGACGGTTGGCTCCCACGCATTTCGTTGCCTCCCGATGAACAAGACGCATTCCGTTGCCTCCCCATGAACACGACGACGACGTTGTTTCTCCGTTTCGACCCAACCATGTACACGAGCCCTGGTCGTACATATGCGCGAGTAGGCGTTCAAGACCCCGCCCGTATGTACGTACGTGGCTGTATTTTCTTTCTTGCACACTGGTCGTTGTACATATGTGTACATGCTACGTGCGCGCCTCTACTACGACACGTGCGCGCCTCTACATTGACCAGTATGCACGTACACTTTCGCGACCAGAATGACAACACTACATATGCTTCGACCAGGTGGGTCCCGACTGTCAGGCACTTCCTTGCGTGCGAAGATGTAGCTGGTGGGTCCCAACAGTCAGGGGGTGAATCGTTTTTTTGGCCCGGACGCACTTCCTTGTGTGCGAAGGTGTAGCTGGTGGGTCCCAGCAGTCAGGGGGAAACATTTTTTTCACGAAATACGGTGGCCCGTCTGGTGGGTCCCCGCTGTCAGGTGGAGGAATAATTATTTTGCGCGTAATAAGGAGGCACTTCCTTGCGGCAGTCGTGGACCCAACTGTCAGTCTCTCCACGTATAGTACTCTTCCGATGGAAGTCTTTCCTTGACCACGTTGACCACGTCGCACCGAGAGGACCAGGGAGGTGGACGACGTCAAGGCCTAGGAAGGGGACGACGTGGAGCCGGGGAAGACGCGGTAGTGGAAGCCCACGCGGAGAGGAGTACAAGGGTTCACTGGTTCGGCTGTGGTGTGAGGCTGCCGTTGCAGCAGGGCCTGGCCAGCGGTGGGAATAGTAGGGGCGGTGAGGCCTCCGTGATACGTCCATTTTGCATCATGCTTTCATATTGATATTTATTGCATTATGGGCTGTTATTACATGATATATCACAATAATTATGCCTATTCTATCTTATGTTTCAAGGTTTACACGAAGAGCGAGAATGCCGGCAACTGATATTCTGGGCTGGAAAAGGAGCAAATATTAGAGACCTATTCTACACAGCTCCAAAAGTCTTGAAACTCCACGAAAGTCATTTTTGGAATTAATAAAAAATACTGGCAAAAAAATCAATGTGAGGGGGCCTACACCCTGTCCATGAGGGTGCGGGGCGCCCCCCACCTAGGGCGCACCCCCAGCCTCGTGGGCCCCCCTGACAGCCCTCCGGTGGCCATCTTCTGCTATATGAAGTCTTTTACCCTGGAAAAAATCATAAGCAAGCATATGGGACGAGACTCCGTTGCCATGAGGCGGAACCAATCTAGGGCTCCGGCGGAGCTGTTCTACCGGGGAAACTTCCCTCCGGGAGGGAGAAATCATCACCATCGTCATCACCAACGATCCTCTCATGGGGAGGGGGTCAATCTCCATCAACATCTTTGCCAGCACCATCTCCTCTCAAACCCTAGTTCATCTCTTGTATCCAATCTTTGTACCAAAACCTCAGATTGGTACCTATGGGTTGCTAGTAGTGTTGATTACTCTTTGTAGTTGATACTAGTTGGTTTATTTGGTGGGAGATTATATGTTCAGATCCTTAATGCATATTAATACCCCTCTGATTATGAACATGAATATGATTTGTGAGTAGTTACGTTTGTTCCTGAGGACATGGGAGAAGTCTTGCTATAAGTAGTCATGTGAATTTGGTATTCGTTCGATATTTTGATGAGATGTATGTTGTCTCTCCTCTAGTGGTGTTATGTGAACGTCGACTACATGACACTTCACCATTGTTTGGGCCTAGAGGAAGGCATTGGGAAGTAATAAGTAGATAATGGGTTGCTAGAGTGACAGAAGCTTAAACCCTAGTTTATGAGTTGCTTCGTAAGGGGCTGATTTGGATCCACATGTTTCATGCTATGGTTAGGTTTACCCTAATACTTCTTTTGTAGTTGCGGATGCTTGCAATAGGGGTTAATCATAAGTGGGATGCTTGTCCAAGAAAGGGCAGTACCCAAGCACCGGTCCACCCACATACCAAATTACCAAAGTAACGAACGCTAATCATTTGAGCGTGATGAAAACTAGCTTGACGATAATTCCCATGTGTCCTCGGGAGCGCTTTTCTCATATAAGAACTTGTCCAGGCTTGTCCTTTGCTACAAAAAGGATTGGGCCATCTTGCTGCACCTTATTTACTTTCATTGCTTGTTACCCATTACAAATTATCTTATCACAAAACTATCTGTTACCGATAATTTCAGTGCTTGCAGAGAAAACCTTACTGAAAACCGCTTGTCATTTCCTTCTGCTCCTCGTTGGCAGACCTGGCCAAACGGGCCGGCCTGGCTTGGCATGGCCTGGTCTGTGCTAATCGTGCCTGGCCCGGCACGGCCCGCCGTGGCACGTTTAATAGCTGGGCCGTGCCGTGCCAGCCCACGGGCGCTGCTCCTTGGCCCAGGCATGGCCTGATTAGTAAACGGGCCGGCCCGATGGCCCTTTTAGCACGCTGGGCTGCACATTTTCAGCCTGTTGGGCTTGTTTTTAGGCCTATTGGGATATATTTTAGGTATACATATATAGAAAAATCTGAAAAATATATAAAAAAATTAAACGGGCCGTGCCGTGCCGGCCCGCGTGCCCAGGCTCCAAGCCCAGGCACGGCCCAAGGCGTGCCGCATGCCGGGCATGACCCGTTTAGCGTGTGCCATGCCTGGCCCATGGCGGGCCATGTCGGCGTGCTCGCGGGATGGCCTGTTTGGTCCGGCCCATTTGGCCAGCTATACTCGTTGGGTTCGACACTCTTACTTATCAAAAGGACTAGGATAGATCCCCTACACTTGTGGGTCATCAAGACTCTTTTCTGGCGCTGTTGCCAAGGAGTGAAGCGCCTTTGGTAAGTGGAACTTGGTAAGGAAACATTTATATAGTGTGCTGAAATTTACTGTCACTTGTTACTATGGAAACTAGTCCTTTGAGGGGCTTGTTCGGGTATCTTCACCCCGACCAGTAGAGCAAAGAGTTGCTCCTCACCTACTGAACCTACTGAAAATGTTTACTTTGAAATTCCTTCGGGTATGGTAGAGAAACTACTAGCTAATCCTTTTACAGGAGATGGAACATTACATCCTCACTTGCACCTAATCTATGTGGATGAATTTTGTGGATTATTTAAGCTTGTAGGTATGCCTGAGGATGTTATTAATAAGAAGGTTTTCCCTTTATCTTTGAAGGGATACGCATTGACATGGTATAGGCTATGTGATGATATGGGATCCTGGGACTATAAATGATTGAAATTAGAATTTCACCAGAAGTTTTTATCCTATTCATCTTGTTCATCGTGATCGTAATTATATATATATTTTTTGGCCTCGCGAAGGAGAAAGCATCACTCAAGCTTGGGGGAGGCTTAAGTCAATGTTATATTCATGCCCCAATCATGAGCTCTCAAGAGAAATGATTATTCAAAAAAATTATACTCGGCTTTCTCTCAACAATCGCTCCATGCTCGATACTTCTTGTGTTGGGTCTTTTATGATGAAGACTATTGAATTCAAATGGGATTTATTGGAAATAATTAAACACAACTCTGAAGATTGGGATCTCAATGAAGGTAAGGAGTCAGGTATGGCACCTAAGTTTGATTGTGTTAAATCTTTTATGGACACCAATGTCTTCCGTGAATTTAGCACTAAATATGGACTTGACTCTGAGATAGTAGCTTCTTTCTGTGAATCATTTGCTACTCATGTTGATCTCCCTCAGGAGAAGTGGTTTAAATATAATCCTCCAACTGAAGTAAAAGTAGTTGCACCTATTAGAGTTGAAGAAAAGACTATCACTTATAATGATCCTATTGTTCCTTCCACTTATATTGAGAAACCACCTTTCCCTGTTAGGATAAAGGATCGTGCTAAAGCTTCAGTTGTGGTTTGTAAGAGTAATACTAGAACATATACACCACCTGAGCAAATTAAAGTTGAATGTAGTATTGCTATGGTTAAAGATCTCTTGGCTGATAATATTGATGGGCATGTTATCTATTTCTGTGATGAAGCTGCTAGAATTGTTAGACCCGATGCTAAGAAACATAGACCTGTAGTAGGCATGCCTGTTATTTCTGTTAAAATAGGAGATCATTGTTATCATGGCTTATGTGATATGGGTGCTAGTGCCAGTGCAATACCTTATTCCTTATATTAAGAAATTATTCATGATATTGCACCTGCTGAGGTAGAAGAAATTGATGTTACAATTAAGCTTGCCAATACAGATACTATTTCACCAATTGGGATTGTTAGAGATGTTGAAATGTTGTGTGGGAAAGTTAAATATCCTGCTGATTTTCTTGTTCTTGGTTCCCCACAAGATGACTTTTGTCCCATTATATTTGGTAGACCCTTCTTGAATACTGTTAATGCTAAGATCGATTGCGAAAAGGATGTTGTTACTATTGGTTTAGGGGATATGTTTCATGAGTTTAATGTTGCTAAGTTTCGTAGACAACCCCATGATAAAGAATTTCCTAGTGAGGATGAAATTATTGGTCTTGCTTCTATTGACGTGCCTCCTACTGATCCTTTAGAACAATATTTGCTAGACCATGAAAATGATATGTTTATGAATGAAAGGAGGAAGATAGATGAAGTATTCTTTAAACAGGGTCCTATTTTGAAACACAACTTACCTGTTGAAATCCTAGGGGATCCTCCACCACCCAAGGGTGATCGCGTGTTTGAGCTTAAACCATTACCTGATACTCTTAAATATGCTTATCTTGATGAAAAGAAGATATATCATGTTATTATTAGTGCTAACCTTTCAGAGCAGGATGAGGAAAGATTATTGAAAACTCTGAATAAGCATCGTGCTGCTATTGGATATCCTCTTGATGATCTTAAGGGCATTAGTCCCACTCTCTGCCAACACAAAATAAAATTGGAAGAAGACGCCAAACCAGTTATTGATCACCAACGACGATTAAATCCTAAGATGAAGAAAGTGGTAAGAAAGGAACTACTAAAGCTCCTAGAGGCAGGTATAATTTATCCCGTTGCTGATAGCCAGTGGGTAAGTCATGTTCATTGTGTCCCTAAGAAGGGAGGTATTACTGTTGTTCCTAATGATAAAGATGAATTGATCCCGCTAAGAATTATTACAGGTTATAGGATGGTAATTGATTTCCGCAAATTAAATAAAGCTACTAAAAAAGATCATTACCCTTTACATTTTATTGATCAAATGCTAGAAAGACTATCCAAACATACACATTTTTGCTTTCTAGATGGTTACTCTAGTTTCTCTCAAATACCTGTGTTAGCGGAGGATCAAGAAAAGACCACTTTTACTTTCCCTTTCGGCACTTCTGCTTATAGACGCATGCCTTTTGGTTTATGTAATGCACCTGCTACTTTTCAAAGATGCACGATGGCTATATTCTCTGACTTCCGTGAAAAGATTTGTGAGGTATTCATGGATGATTTCTCCGTTTATGGATCCTCTTTTGATGATTGCTTGAGCAAGCTTGAACGAGTTTCGCAGAGATGCGAAGATACTAGTCTTCTTTTGAATTGGGAGAAATGCCACTTTATGGTTAATGAAGGCATTGTCTTGGGGCATAAAAATTCTGAAAGAGGTATTGAAGTTGATAAAGCTAAAGTTGATGCAATTGAAAAGATGTCGTGTCCCAAGGACATCAAAGGTATAAGAAGTTTCCTTGGTCATACCAGTTTTTATAGGAGGTTCATTAAGGACTTTTCTAAAATTTCTAGGCCTTTGACTAATCTATTACAAAAAGATATTCCTTTTGTCTTCGATGATGATTGTGTAGAAGCATTTGAAATACTTGAGAAAGCTTTGATTTCCGCACCTATTGTTCAGCCACCTGATTGGAATTTACCCTTTGAAATTACATGTGATGCTAGTGATGATGCTTTAGGTGTTGTTCTCAGACAAAGATTTGATAAGAAACTAAATGTTATTCAATATGCTAGTAAAACTCTAGACACTGCCCAGAGAAATTATGCTACTACTGAAAAAGAATTTTTAGCAGTTGTATTTACTTGTGATAAGTTCAGACCTTATATTGTTGATTCTAAAGTAACTATTCACACTGATCATGCTGCTATTAAATATCTTATGGAAAAGAAAGATGCTAAACCTAGACTTATTAGATGGGTTCTCTTGCTACAAGAATTAGATTTACATATTATTGATAGAAAGGGAGCTGAGAACCCCGTTGCAGACAACTTGTTTAGGTTAGAGAATGTTCTTAATGACCCACTACCTATTGATGATAGCTTTCGTGATGAAAAATTAGTTGTCATAAATGCTTCTCGCACTGCTCCTTGGTATGCTAATTATGCTAATTACATTGTTGCTAAATTCATACCACCTAGTTTTACATACCAGCAAAAGAAAAAGTTTTTCTATGATTTAAGACATTACTTTTGGGATGACCCACACCTTTATAAAGAAGGAGTAGATGGTGTTATTAGACGTTGTGTACCTGAGCATGAACAGGAACAGATCCTATGCAAGTGTCACTCCGAGGCATATGGAGGACACCACACTGGAGATAGAACTGCACATAAGGTATTGCAATCCGGTTTTTATTGGCCTACTCTCTTCAAAGATGCTCGTAATCTTGTCTTCTCTTGTGATGAATGTCAAAGAATTGGTAATATTAGTAGACGTCAAGAAATGTCTATGAACTATTCTCTTGTTATTGAGCCATTTGATGTTTGGAGCTTTGATTATATGGGTCCTTCTCCTGCCTCTAATGGGTATACACATATTTTAGTTGCTGTTGATTACGTTACTAAGTGGGTAGAAGCTATTCCAACTAGTAGTGTTGATCATAACACCTCTATTAAGATGATTAAAGAAGTTATTTTTCTGAGGTTTGGAGTCCCTGGATACTTAATGACTGATGGTGGTTCACATTTTATTCATGGTGCTTTTCGTAAAATGCTTGCTAAGTATGATGTTAATCATAGAACTGCATCTCCTTATCACCCACAGTCCAGTGGCCAAGTAGAGCTGAGTAACAGAGAGCTTAAATTAATTTTGCAAAAGATTATTAATAGATCTAGAACGAATTGGTCCAAGAAACTTGATGATGCATTATGGGCTTACAGAACTGCATACAAAAATCCTATGGGAATTTCTCCATATAAAATGGTTTACGGAAAAGCATGTCATTTACCTCTTGAACTAGAACATAAGGCATATTGGGCTATTAAAGAGCTCAATTATCATTTCAAACTTGACGGTGAGAAGAGGTTATTTGACATTAGCTCACTTGATGAATGGGGAACCCAAGCTTATGAAAATGCCAAACTGTTTAAGGAAAAGGTTAAAAGATGGCATGACAAAAGGATACAAAAGCGTGAGTTTAATGTAGGTGTCTATGTGTTGCTTTTCAACACTCGTTTAAGATTTTTTGCAGGAAAACTTCTCTCTAAACGGGAAGGCCCTTACGTTATCGAGGAAGTCTATCGTTCCGGTGCCATAAAAATCAACAACTTCGAAGGCACAAATCCGAAGGTGGTGAACGGTCAAAGAATCAAACATTTATATCTCAGGTAATCCAATAAATGCTGAAACTAATATTATTGAAACCGTAACCCCGGAGGAATACATAAGGGACACTTTTCAGAACGTTCCAGACTCCGAAAAGGAATAGGTACGTGATACGGTAAGTAAACTGACTCCAAAACAGTTCTGATAGCAATTTTTCTCTGCTTTGGAATATTTAAGAAAATAGGAAAATAAGAAGTAGTCCAGGAAGGACACAAGGCATCCACGAGGGTGGAGGGAGCGCCCTACCCCCTGGGCGCGCCCCCCTGCCTCATGGGCACCTCGTGTGCTCTCCGAACTCCGTTTTCTTACACAATACTTCTTTTGGTCGGTAAAAATTCATTATATAACCTCCCGAAGGTTTTGACCACCGTATCACGCAAATATCCTCTGTCTTTGTTTCGAGCTGTTTTCTGTCAGATTTGTCAAGGCCAGGCATCCTGTCGTCACCCTCCTCCAACAATGAAGGCAACAATGCTTGGCTGATGAAGATGGAGCTGAAGAGAGAAGAACCCGGGGAGATCAACAAGGTGGATAGGATCAAGAAGGTTACAGAGGATCAAGCTAAGGCGGGAGAACAAGACGTCCAACCTCTTCCCGACCTCTTTACCCCAACTGAGATTGAATCTTTCAAGATGATTGAGTTAGCTCGCATACATAACAAGTATCTCACACGTGAAAATATTTTGTTGAAGGATCATATGATCGCACTCAAGGGCATTATCCGCAAGTTGGAAGAGCTCCTACACTCGATGTGCGACTATCCATCACCACCCTCTTCACCGGCAAAGGAGACATAATCACATCGGTATGGGCACTCCCCTTGGCAACTGCCAAGCTTGGGGAGGTGCCCCGGTATCATATCACCATCACACTCCTATCTTTACTGTTTTACTTAGTTCAATACTTTTAGTAATATCTCGATCTAGTAGAATAAAGTTTTGGTACGATTTAGTTTTGAGTTTTGCCTTATGATCCCTCTATGTAATCGAGTCCATGAGCTATATATAATAAAGATTAGTCTTGAGTCAAGGGCTTTGTTGTTTTGCCATGATCTTGAGGGAATAAAAAGAAAAAGGAATAATAAAAAGAAATAAAAGAGATCATATTGATCTTACGGAGATTAATGACTTCACACATAAAGAGTATGATGAATAAAAGTTGTTGAGAGTTGGCAAACATAGTTTTGGTCATCGTTGCAATTAATAGGAAGTAGTAAAGAAAGAGAGCTTCTCACATACAAATATAGTATCTTGGGTATCTTTTATGATTGTGAGCACTCATTAAAATATGACATGCTAAAGAGTTGACGTTGGACAAGGAAGACAACGTAATGGGTTATGTTTTCTTATATCCGAAATAAAGTATATTGTCATGGATCATCCAACATGGTGAGCTTGCCTTCCCCTCTCATGCTAGCCAAATTCCTTGCACTGAGTAGAAATTACTTGTGCTTCCGAAATACCCTTAAACCAGTTTTGCCATGATAGTCCACCATATCTACCTATGGATTGAGTAAGATCCTTCAAGTAAGTTGTCATGTTGTATGCAATAAAAATAGCTCGCTAAATATGTATGACTTATTAGTGTGGAGAAAATAAGCTTGATACGATCTTGTGATATGGAAGTAATAAAAGCGACTGACTGCATAATAAAGGTCTTTATCACAAGTGGCAATATAAAGTGACATTCTTTTGCATTAAGATTTCGTGCATCCAACCATAAAAGCACATGACAACCTCTGCTTCCCTTTGCGAAGGGCCTGCCTTTTATTTTTGTCTTATACATTATGTAAGAATCATGGTGATCTTCACCTTTCATTTTTATATTTTATCCTTTGGAAAGCACCTTGTGTTGGAAAGATCCTGATATATATATACCCAATTGGATGTAAGTTAGCATGAACTATTATTATTGACATTACCCTTGAGGTAAAAGGTTGGGAGGCAACACTATAAGCCCCTATCTTTCTCTATGTCCGATTAAAACTCCATACTCATAAGTATTGCATGAGTGTTAGCAATTGTGAAAGACTAAATGATGGTTGAGTATGTGGACTTGCTGAAAAGCTATTACATTGACTCTTTCCGATGTTATGATAAATTGTAATTGCTTCAGTGACCAAGATTATAGTTGTTAGTTTTCAATGAAGTTTTTGAGTCATACTTGACGTTGTGAATAGATTGTTACTTTAACATAATTAATCATATGACAAATATATGTTGATGTTATAAGAATGATCATGATGCCTTCATGTCCGTATTTTATTTTATCGACACCTCTATCTCTAAACATGTGGACATATTTTTCGATATCGGCTTCCGCTTGAGGATAAGCGAGGTCTAAGCTTGGGGGAGTTGATACGTCCATTTTGCATCATGCTTTCATATTGATATTTATTGCATTATGGGATGTTATTACATGATATATCACAATACTTATGCCTATTCTCTCTTATTTTACAAGGTTTACACGTAGAGGGAGAATGACGGCAGCTGAGATTCTAGGATGGAAAAGGAGCAAATATTATAGACCTATTCTGCACAGCTCCAAAAGTCCTGAAACTCCACGAAAGTCATTTTTGGAATTAACAAAAAATACTGGCGAAAGAATCAACGTCAGGGGGCCTACACCCTGTCCACGAGGGTGCCCCCCCTAGGGCGCGCCCCTGCCTCGTGGGCCCCTGACAGCCCTTCGGTGGCCATCTTCTGCTATATGAAGTCTATTACCCTAGAAAAAAAATCATAAGCAAGCTTACGGGACGAGACTCCGCCACCACGAGGCAGAACCTTGGCGGAACCAATCTAGGGCTCCGGCAGAGCTGTTCTGCCGGGGAAACTTCCCTGCGGGAGGGGGAAATAATCACCATCGTCGTCACCAACGATCCTCTCATCGGGAGGGGGTCAATCTCCATCAACATCTTCACCAGCACCATCTCCTCTCAAACCCTAGTTCATCTCTTGTATCCAATCTTTGTACCAAAACCTCAGATTGGTACCTGTGGGTTGCTAGTAGTGTTGATTACTCTTTGTAGTTGATACTAGTTGGTTTATTTGGTGGGAGATTATATGTTCAGATCCTTAATGCATATTAATACCCCTCTGATTATGAACATGAATATGATTTGTGAGTAATTACATTTGTTTCTGAGGACATGGGAGAAGTCTTGCTATAAGTAGTCATGTGAATTTGGTATTCATTCGATATTTTGATGAGATGTATGTTGTCTCTCCTCTAGTGGTGTTATGTGAACGTAGACTACATGACACTTTACCAATGTTTGGGCCTAGAGGAAGGTATTGGTAAGTAATAAGTAGATGATGGGTTGCTAGAGTGACAGAAGCTTAAACACTAGTTTATGAGTTGCTTCGTAAGGGGCTCATTTGGTTCCACATGTTTCATGCTATGGTTAGGTTTACCTTAATACTTCTTTTGTAGTTGCGGATGCTTGAAATAGGGGTTAATCATAAGTGGGATGCTTGTCCAAGAAAGGGCAGTACCCAAGCACCGGTCCACCCACATACCAAATTACCAAAGTAACGAACGCTAATCATTTGAGCGTGATGAAAACTAGCTTGACGATAATTCCCATGTGTCCTCGGGAGCGCTTTTCTCCTATAAGAACTTGTCCAGGCTTCTCCTTTGCTACAAAAAGGATTGGGCCATCTTGCTGCACCTTATTTACTTTCATTGCTTGTTACCCGTTACAAATTATCTTATCACTAAACTATCTGTAACCGATAATTTTAGTGCTTGTAGAGAAAACCTTACTGAAAACGTCATTTCCTTCTGCTCCTCGTTGGGTTCGACACTCTTACTTATCGAAAGGACTACGATAGATCCCCTACACTTCTGGGTCATCACTCTGCGGCAGCACAGCCGGCCACGGGAGGCAGGAGCATGTGCCACGACCGGCGCTGCTTTGGGCGGCTGGAGCATGAAGACCAGAGGTTGAAGAAGCACTTCAGCCGTTGGATGGACATCGTACGGTCACTGGAGCTAAAATCGTTCATATTGACTAAGTTGACAAAGCCCTTCGTCCCCGTCAGCTTACTAGGCCAACATGTCAGCCTCGAACCAAGGTGGGTCCCAGATAGCAGGGGGAGTATTCATTTTTTTGTGCGTAATAAGGAGGCACTTCCAATGGGTCCGAGCTGACAACGGGGGGAACATTTTTTTGTGAAATACATAGGCCCTTTCGGTGGGTCCCAGCTATCTGGTGGAGGAATCATTATTTTGCGCGTAATAAGGAGGCATTTCCCTGTGTGGGCCCCTACTGTCAGCCTCTTCCGATGGTTGTTTTTTGTTGACCATGTTCACCTCGCTGCGCCGAGAGCACAAACGCAGTGGACGAGGGCGAGGCCCGGGAAGGGAACCACCCGGAGCCGGCGAAGCCACCGCAGCGGATGCCCATGCTGAGGGGAGTATGAGAACTGACTGGTCGGTTGCGGGGTGAGGCTGACGTCGCCGAAAAATAATGGGATGTGTGAGTGGTTAGAGGGATGGCCTGGCGGCAGCACAACCAGCCACGGGAGGAGGGAGCAGGCAGTCCCGCCGGCGCTGGTTTGGGCGGCTGGAGCAAGAAGATCAGAGATTGAAGAAGCACGCCGGCCGTTGGATGGACATCTAACAGTCATTGTTGTGTGTTGACTAAGTTGACAAAGCCTTGCGTACGTGTAAAAAAATTAGGACAGTGTCATCGTCAACTTAGTAGGCCCAGAAGTCAGCCTCCAAATCTGTGGAAAACAGCATACATCCCATTAGCCATTATTTTCAATAATTTACAACCCATTTGCTAATTCTTAAGGATATTTGAAGCCCATATTCTTTTTATTAGCATTACAGACCATATATTCTGGGCACTACTAAAAAATTCAATGAAATCTTGCATATTTCGGTGGGGTCCGAACTCTTTTAATCAAGAAATTTCGGGTCACGTAAAAAATAATTGTCAAAAAATTATATCAAAAAATAAAATTCAAAAAACAATTCTCCGCAAAAAATGAATGAAATTTAGAATCTTAACTAGCAAGATGCCCGTTTGTTGCACGGAACATGAAGATGCATTTGTATGAGTAGTTTATCTTGTGGGAGAAAAGATGATATTTTAATGTAATTGCCAGTTGGCTTTGGTTTTTATAAGAGTAGAGAGTAGAGAAATCCTAAAAAATGATATTTTAGTGCAATTACCGGTTGGCTTTGGTTTAAAAATTTACAACCCATTTCTTACAACTTATAGCCCATTTTCTGGGGAAGCCCATTTCTTACTACTTACATCCCTCCTCGTCTTGAAAGATTTGCAGGCCAGCAGGCCTGAGAAAAGCAAGTAGGCCTCGATTTTGGTACTCTCCAAAAAAGAACTGGGCTAGCCATTTTCAGAAAGAAAAAATATATCAACTGGGCTCGTCATGTGCTTAATAAAAGCATAAGCGTGGGCTATACGGGCCACAACCCCCGCATAGCACGCAGTTGAGCTCCATCTCTGAAACTAAAAAAGAACTGGGCGAGATGCTGGGTCCCTGGTGTTATCCGCTCATTGTGTAATTTTCTCATTTATTGACTACATTGACAATGGCGTGGGACCTAGTTGTCAAAAAATTAGGAGGAAGTATTTTTTTGGCTTGTAATAACGAGGCACCTGCTTGCGAAATGCAATGACCCTAGTGGGTCCCTACCGTCAGCCTCTCCACGTACAGTCATCTCCTGATTCCTCTTGGTTGTTGACCATGTTGACAACGCCAGACGGCGGGCACAGCAAGCGAACCAAGGCAGAGAATGACGGCGAGGCCTCGGACGGGAACGGACAGCAGCTGTGGAAGATCCGTCAGTGTAGTGGTAGGTGTAGGGGAGTACGAGAGCAACAACATGCAACTGAAGCATACAAATGGTACAAAAGCCCAAGGATTAATTCTTCATCAAATTTTTAGACAAAAACCAGATTGAACATGGCAGTAACATCTAACCCAACCACTCTTTTTTTGCAGGCACAAACAAATGGATCAGTCTGATCCATAAAATCAACATCCTCTGCAAAAAAAATTATTTCAGGATGACTACAACTTGTTGTAAATAGAAGCCGAGCACATTTAGAAGCCCATTTCTCCACCTGAAACTTCTTTTTTTGTTGTTCAACATGTCCATCTGTGAGAAATCTCTTACGGTAAAAATTAAGCCTCATGGACAATAGTAACCTCGCATTCAACAGGAAGAATGTGACAAAGCTTCTGTTTGCCTGGTTGGATGCATATCCTTCCATCGTTATTGTCCTCAAACGAATGTCATGAGAACTGAGAAAATCCTCGTGCTTATTACGCCACAAATTGGTTATATGTTTTGCTCCATGTGGTTCTGCCTAAGTTGACATGAAGATTGAAAATAGTTAAGGTCTGGAAAAAGAGTATGTCGAAGGACGACAGCTGAACAGTTAATTCTAGTACAATATATATGGGCTTTCAATGTTCACGAAATCATCACCTCTATATATAAATTCTCCAGAGATCGAAAGCATTGTAGCAAGCCAATAATTATGTTCAGGTCAAAACTAAACATTCTGATATATATGATCTTGACAGAATCCAGCAACATTGATAGGCTATCAATGGACGAACTCTTCATTGAGAATATAACATAATATTAGTACCCAAAGTGTACTCCAAGATGATATAAAACTTATGCACACAAATGAAAAATGCAGCTTATGATTAAAAATGTGTAGATGATAATATACGGTACCTGAAAAAGTGAGGAGCCAAACACCAACTCCTTGTGATCATTAAACGGGTCACGAATTACACCCAAGGTCTCCAGTTTGGGCACAGAGACGACAGATATTTGTGAAGGTCTATAACAATTATCAAGGAGCAACCTTTGAAGTGAAGGGGAATCTTCGATGATGAGCTGCTATCCTTCAAACAAATTCCAATGCTTTTAAGGTGAGGCGACTTTATTTGGAGACAACTAATATGGATTTATATTCCCAAAACAATCAGCAAGCGCTCTAGGGCAGGGCAACTGGAGTGGATGATGCTATGTAGTGAGGCCTCCGATAGATAAACCACCAGAAGCGACAGATAAACCACCACAAGCATTTGTACCAGATCATCGGGTAGATGGCACCGAGCGAAGGTGGCGGTGTGGAGAAAGGAGGAAAACTATGAGATGGACAACGATGGTGTGGCCACGAATTCTTGGTGTGTTCGTGGTATGAAACTTTTGTGGTAATGGTACAACTCAAACTGCTGGAGTTTTCCGAATTCAGGGGATGTCAGCTAAGCATCCATCATGTCGGGTATGGACAGCAGGTAGCGTGTCGGGATGCAGAGGCATTGAATGAGGCCCTGCTGGTGAGAAGAGATGATGGCTCTGAGGAGATCAAATTCAGGAAGGACAGATATCTAACGATAGTCGAGATTGAGGGGCGTGGTGCGCCATAGAGGGCACCACCGAGTTGAGAGGACTTGTGTGTGGCAGCAATCCTTAGTAGGGAGAAGCGAGATGATCTCCTCAAGGATGACGTCCGGGAGATCGTTGATGCGGTCCACCCGAGATTCT
>NC_041387.1:616571976-616673250 GCF_002162155.2 Triticum dicoccoides | reverse complement strand
GGGTGTGGGATCTACAACCGGCATCACCGCTGGTGGGAGCCTCATCTTCTTGGTGCTGGGACCATCCAACTCCATTTTCCTTGTGGGCGTTGCGGCGAGCTCACGGGTTTGAGCAGAGTAGCCAGAGGCGAGCCTAGTGGCAGTGCGAGTGGGGAAGAAGGAGGGCTGGGGATTTTGGTAGTAGTGGAAGAAGAGGAGCAGGCGTTTTCTGTACGAGTGAGGAAGAAGGTGAGCGGGGGTTTTCTGGACGAGTGAGGAAGATTGGGGAGCGGGGGGAATTGGGGGAGACAGAAGTGGGAGAGTGAGCTATTCGTGTTTATAAGGCCTGCTGCACTAACTACTCGCTTTTTCCCAAGAACCGCTCTCTTCTTTTGCATTGCAATTGATGCTAACACATTTGCAGCAAACACATGAGGAAATAGAGATGACTCAACATGAGTCCATATTGTGCAGTTCCCCTGAAATCATCTTCATTATCCCCAATCTGAAAAGATAGGAAAACAATAGCGATACTTAAACAGTGTTGCAAAACAGTAGCACATATCAATAGCTCGGCATGACAAAACATGATCATCTGGACGAAGGGGATACTGACCTGCCTGAGGAAGATTATATATAATTTCGTAAGTCCTTGGTTGATTTCCACCTTCGGCTGCACTGCTTGTTTGCTCCTCCACACATGACAGGATCGTTCCGCACTTCATTTAGCAAGTCAACGTACGAATAAGCTAATTTCATCTTGCGGTGGTCATTGTACCTAGTTACGAATGTCGGAATACCTGGAGCACCATGAGGTTAGCTGACAGCAGGTAGATGCAGCCATATAAATTTTGTGCGGTGCTACCAAAATTGAGGTTTGTATCCCTTCCCGTTATGAGAATTCTTCTTGAAGTTGGTAGAATGTGACGGCTTGTTCTTTGCATCAAACTTGTCTTTCACCTAAGCTTTGTTCTTGTTGTTTTGGGGCTGGTTGGGCTGGAAGTTCTTCTCGTGTACCATGTGGGCACTAGAAGCTCCCTCAGCGACCCGAGCACGTGTGTCTTTTGCTCTCACCTTCTCAAAATCAAGAGTGCTAATGAGATCCAAAACAGAAAGCTCATGTATCTTATTTTCAGATTAGTAGCAAAATTGTTCCATGAAGGTGGAAGATTGGCAATGATGGACCCAGCAACAAATTTGTCCGGCAACACACACTTAAAGTACTCAAGTTCCTTAGAGAGTGACTATATCTCATGAGTCTGCTGAACAACAGAGTGCTCATCAGTCATCTTGTAGCCACAGAATTGCTCCATGACTATGATACATCTCCAACGTATCTATAATTTTTGATTGTTCCATGCTATTATATTACCTGTTTTGGATGTTTATGGGCTTTATTTTATACATTATTATCATTTTTGGGATTAACCTACTAACCGGAGGCCCAGCCCGTATTGCTGTATTTTGCCTATTTCAGTATTTCGAAGAAAAGGAATATCAAACGGAGTCCAAACGGAATGAAACCTTCGGGAGCGTTATTTTTGGAACAAATCTGATCTGGAGAGCCTGGAGTGCAAGTCAAGAAAGCTCCGAGGGCCCCACTAGATAGGAGGGTGTGCCCCCCCCCTGTAGGGCGCGCCCCCTGTCTCGTGGGCCCCTCGGGCGTCCACCGACGTACTTCTTCATCCTATATATATCCACGGACCCCGAAAACATCCAGGAGCACCACGAAACACAATTTCCACCGCCGTAACCTTTTGTATCCACGAGATCCCATCTTGGAGCCTTCACCGACACTCTGCCGGAGGGGGAATCGACCATGGAGGGCCTCTACATCAACATCCTTGCCCCTCCTATGAGTTGTGAGTAGTTTACCACAGACCTACGGGTCCATAGTTATTAGCTAGATGGCTTCTTCTCTATTTTTGGATCTCAATACAATGTTCTCCCCTCTCTTGTGGAGATCTATTCGATGTAATCTCTTTTTGCGGTGTGTTTGTCGAGATCCGATGAATTGTGGGTTTATGATCAAGTTTATCTATGAATAATATTGGAATCTTCTCTGAATTCTTTTATGTATGATTGAGTTATCTTTGCAAGTCTCTTCGAATTATCAGTTTGGTTTGTCCTACTAGATTGATCTTTCTTGCCATGGGAGAAGTGTTTAGCTTTGGGTTCAATCTTGCAGTGATCTTACCCAGTGACAGAAAGGGTTGCAAGACACGTATTGTATTGTTGCCATCGAGGATAACAAGATGGGGTTTATATCATATTACATGAGTTTATCCCTCTACATCATGTCATCTTGCTTAATGCGTTGCTCTGTTCTTATGAACTTAATACTCTAGATGCATGCTGGATAGCGGTTGATGTGTGGAGTAATAGTAGTAGATGCAGGCAGGAGTCGGTCTACTTGCTATGGACGTGATGCCTATATACATGATCATGCCTAGTTAACGTCATAATTATTCTCTTTTCTATCAATTGCTCGACAGTAATTTGTTCACCCACCGTAATACTTATGCTCTTGAGAGAAGCCTCTAGTGAAACCTATGGCCCTCGGGTCTATCTCTTATCATATTTGCTTTCAATCTACTTTTATTTGCATCTTTACTTTTCTGCATCTATATCACAAAAATACCAAAAATATATTTATCTTATCATACTATCTCTATCAGATCTCACTTTCGCAAGTGGCCGTGAAGGGATTGACAACCCCTTTATTGCGTTGGTTGCGATTTCTCAGTTTGTTTGTGTAGGCACATGGGACTTTTGAGGAGCCTCCTACTGGATTGATACCTTGGTTCTAAGAAACTGAGGGAAATACTTACGCTACACTTGCTGCATCACCCTCTCCTCTTCAAGGAAAACCAACGCTAGCTCAAGACGTAGCAAGAAGGATTTCTGGCGCCGTTGCTGGGGAGGTCTTCGCTCAAGTCAAGACATACCAAGTACCCATCACAAACCCATCTCCCTCGCATTTACATTATTTCCCTCTCATTTTCCTCTCCCCCACTTCACCCTTGCCGTTTTATTCGCCCTCTCTCTCCCAATCTCCCCCTCTCTTTTCCGCTTGCCTTCCCTTTTCTATGGCCGAGTCAAAAAGAACTAAGGGTTTTCTCCCGAGCTCTAGTGCCTTGGACAACCCATATATCCTCTCTAAGCTCATGGACAATGACACTATAAGACCCACTGGGGTCTCCAATGAGAGCTTGAAAATTTTTGATGAGGATGACTCTAGAATTTTTCGTTATTTACTTGATGAGTCTTTAAAAGATGCTTGGGATAGGTTATTAAGAATTCGGGCTAGCTATGTGCCACAATATCAAATTGAAGATTACTTAAAGAGTTTTTATGTGGGCTTGCCTGCTTCTTTTAACCAAGTTTTATATTCTATTTTTGAAGGAAGTTTTCTTGAAATGGATGCTATAGATACTTATGAAAAGATGAAAACCATATTTGGGCACCCTTTGAATGATAAGGTTGAATCAACTACTCTCTTGTGCTTTTATCAGAATGAAATTATTAAAGAGATGAAGTCTAGTTTGGAGGCAAACTTCCGTAACGTGATTAATCTTACTTCTTCCATTAATGGCCATGTGCTTACTTTGAATAGAAAAGTTAATGTCATATAAAGGAGATCCCCCTCATCAAGTGCCAAAGATGGCACTAGTTAAATATATCTTCGCTTTTATGCCTAGCTAGGGGCGTTAAACGATAGCGCTAGTTGGGAGGCAACCCAATTTTTCTTTATGTTTTTTGTTTTTGCTCCTGTTTAGGAATAAATCTTGCATCTACTTTCTGTTTAGATGTGTTTTTATCTTTTGTTTAGTGTTTGTGCCAAGTAGAACATATAGGATAAACTATGATGATAGTTGATTTGATTCTGCTGAAAAACAGAAACTTTGCGCTCACGAGAAAAAAATCAATAAATCACCGAAATGTGCTTTTGCATTTGATTCGTTTTGATTCTGATCAATAGACAAATTTTTCAGTACGTCCTATTTTGGTAGGATTTTTAGAGTTCCATAAGTTTGCGTTAGTTACAGATTGCTACAGACTGTTCTGTTTTTGATAGATTCTGTTTTTCGTGTGTTGTTTGCTTATTTCAATGCATCTATGGCTAATAAATTAGTTTATAAACCATAAGGAAGTTGGAATACAGTAGGTTTAACACCAAAATAAATAAAGAATGAGTTCATTGCAGTACCTTTTGTGGAGGTTTTGTTTTCTTTCACTAACGGAGCTTATAAGATTTCCTGTTGAGTTTTGTGTTGTGAAGTTTTCAAGTTTTGGGTAAAGCCTTTATGGACTATGGAATAAAGGGTTGCAAGAGCCTAAGATTGGGGATGTCCATGGCACCCCAAGATATTCAAGAGTAGCCAAAAGCCTAATCTTGGGGATGCCCCGGGAAGGCATCCCCTCTTTCGTCTTCGTTCATTGGTAACTTTACTTGGAGCTATATTTTTATTCGCCACATGATATGTGTTTTGCTTGGAGCGTCGTGTATTATATTGGTCTTTGCTTGTTAGTTTACCACAATCATACTTGCTGTAAGACACCTTTTGGGAGAAGCCTATTTGATTATAATTTGCTAGAATACTCTATGTGCTTCACTTATATCTTTTGAGCTTGATAGTTTTTGCTCTAGTGCTTCACTTATATCTTTTAGAGCATGGTGGTGGATTAATTTTGAAGAAATTGCTAGTCTCTCATGCTTCACTTATATCATTTTTAGAGTCTTTTAGAATAGCATGGTATTTGCTATTGTTACAAAGTTGGTCCTAGAATGATGAACATCCAAGTTGGGTAGAATAAAAACTATCATAGGAAGTGAATTGGATGCTATGATCAACTTGATACTTGATAATTGTTTTGAGATATGGAGGTAGTAATATTAAAGTCATGCTAGTTGGGTGATTATGAATTTAAAGAATGCTTGTGTTGAAGTTTGTGGTTCCCGTAGCATGCACGTATGGTGAACCGCTTTGTGATGAAGTTGGAGCACAATTTTATTTATTGACTGTCTTCCTTATGAGTGGCAGTCGGGGACGAGCGATGGGCTTTTCCTACCAATCTATCCCCCTAGGGGCATGTGCGTAGTGCTTTGATTTTTTATGACTTCTAAATTTTTGCAACAAGTGTATGAGTTCTTTTGATTAATGTTGAGTCCATGGATTATACGCACCCTTTTTCACCCCTCCACCATTGCTAGCCTCTTTTGTGTCGCGCAATTTTCGCCGGTACCATACACCCACCATACTCCTTCCTCAAAACAGCCACCATACCTACCTATTATGGCATTTCCATAGCCATTCCGAGATATATTGCCATGCAACTTTCCACCGTTCCGTTCATATGACACACATTACTTTTGTCATATTGCTCTTTGCATGATCATGTAGTTGACATCATATTTGTGGCAAAGCCACCATCATAATTTTCATACATGTCGCTCTTGAGTCATTGCATATCCCGGTACACCGCCGGAGGCATTCATATAGAGTCATATTTTGTTCTAGATTTGAGTTGTAAATCCATAAAAGTGTGATGATCTTCATTATTAGAGCATTGTCCTCGTGAGGAAAGGATGATGAAGACTATGATTCCCCCACAAGTCGGGATGAGACTTCGGACTTTACAAAAAGAAAGAAAAAAAGAGAAAGAAAGAAAAAAAGAAAGGCCAAAAGAAAAAAAAGAGAAAAAGGCCAAAGAAAGAAAAAAAAGAGAAAAAGAAAAAGGAAAAAAATAAAATGAGAGAAAAAGAGAGAAGGGACAATGCTACCATCTCTTTTTCCACACTTGTGCTTCAAAATAGCACCATGATCTTCATGATAGAGAGTCTCATATGTTGTCACTTTCATATACTAGTGGGAATTTTTCATTATAGAACTTTGCTTGTATATTCCAATGATGGGCTTCCTCAAAATGCCCTAGGTCTTCGTGAGCAAGCAAGTTGGATGCACACCCACTTAGTTTCTTTTGTTGAGCTTTCATATATTTATAGCTCTAGTGCATCCGTTGCATGGCAATCCCTACTCACTCCCATTTATATCTATTAATGGGCATCTCCATAGTCCGTTGATACGCCTAGTTGATGTGAGACTATCTTCTCCTTTTTGTCTTCTCCACAGCCACATTCTGTTCCACATATAGTGCTATGTCCATGGCCCATGCTCATGTATTGCGTGAAAGTTGAAAGAGTTTGAGATTATTAAAGTATGAAACAATTGCTTGGCTCGTCATCGGGGTTGTGCATGATTAAATACTTTGTGTGATGAAGACGAAGCATAGCCAGACTATATAATTTTGTAGGGATAACTTTCTTTAGCCATGTTATTTTGAGAAGACATGATTACCTTGATTAGTATGCTTGAAGTATTACTATTTCTTATGTCAATATGAACTTTTATTTTGTATTCATTTGGATCTGAACATTCATGCCAAAATGAAAGAAAATTACATTATGAATTATGCTAGGTAGCATTCCACATCAAAAATTCTCTTTTTATCATTTACCTACTCGAGGACGAGCAGGAATTAAGCTTGGGGATGCTTGATACGTCTCCAACGTATCTATAACTTTTGATTGTTCCATGCTATTATATTAACTGTTTTGGATGTTTATGGGCTTTATTTTATACATTATTATCATTTTTGTGGCTAACCTACTAACCGGAGGCAAAGCCCGTATTGCTGTTTTTTTGCCTATTTCAGTATTTCGAAGAAAAGGAATATCAAACGGAGTCTGTTGGGGATATAACTATTTGTGTAAGCCGCCCAGGAGGGACCGGGTTAAGCAAAGAAGATTCACTAGAGAGAAGCCCAAGTCTAAAGTATGAAGATGGCGGTTCATCAAGAGCTTAAGGCCCACAGGCGGCTTAAGGCCCGTTGTAGTAAACCGCCATAATAATATACTTGTATCATAAGGTAGACTTAACTAGTCGCCGAGCCGGACATTGTGTATAAGCCGGCTGGGACTCTGTAAGCCGCAGGGCGTCAACCCGTGTATATAAGGGGATGACCTGCGGGCGACTTAGGAAAAGAAACAACTCATCGAGAGCCAGGCATAGCGTATCTCGCTCCCTGGTCATCGAAACAACAATACCAACCCAACTAGACGTAGGCCTTACCTTCACCGTAAGGGGCCGAACTAGTATAAAACCTCTCATGTCCTTTGTCCCGATTAACCCCTTCAAGCTTCCTAGTTGCGATGGCTCCACAACTAAGTCCTTTCACGAGGACATCTGACGTGACAATTCCACGACAGTTGGTGCCCATCGTGGGGCCAGCGCACGGTGGATTTGAGTTCTTGAAGGGCAACTTCGAAGGGCTCAAGGGATACGTAGTTGGCCGGATGACCAAGAGTCGTCGCGGCAAGATCTACATCGACGATGAAGGCTGGCGCCCCGACGCCGGCTCAATTGAGTACGGGTACCGGGTCCCCTTCGGAGGGATCCACGTCTTCATCGGCCGGATCGGTGAGCCGGGGCCTGAGCCGGACAACTGCACCGACCTCGTCGAGACGGCTCAGCGTGCGAAACTCGCCCGAGTTCAAACCGGCATGAAGCGTGTCTTTGTGGGCTGCGTCCACGGAGAAGAACTTTCTGAAGGTCCTGAAGATGGTGGTGAGACGGCCGTCCACTCTGACGGTGATTCGTCCGCCGGTTCAATAGATTCTTTGTATCAAGTTCAAGATGGTGCGCTCGGGGGCTGTTCCAATGACCTTAGTATTCCGGACCTCTGTGAGTTGCCAAATTGGGCAGGAGTCTTTATGGCTGGGACTCAACCCGGACAAAACTCTACAGTCGCGGCTGCAATTACTTCCGGGTTAGGAGCAGACGGGGCAGGAGGCCCTGTGCGCCCAACGGCTCAAGTACTGATAGACCTCATGGACAAGCTTACGACCCTGTTAACCGCCATGGTTATCCCTGCAAACAAAGATGAGCACGACGCGGAGGTAGCACGGGTACGTGAGGAGATAGCTCAGGCCAAGGAGGCCTTAGCGGCTGAGGATACTAGGCTAGCTACGGAGCGGGCGGCTCTCGACGCCCGGGCACAACGGTTGCAGTCAGAGGCTTACCAGCTCACGATGAGTTTAAACGCGTCCAATGAGGTAATGAGGAGACACCAGAAGACCCAATCCCGGTTGCCTCCGAATTATGACCCTAGGGTTCTTTTTGCTACACCCGGAGCCGGCCCAAGTAACCCGCCCGATGCTAATCAGTTTATGACATCCGGAGCGGGAGGACCGGCTCAGCGTTGGGAGATGCCACCTCCTCACATGAGCATGGCGCCGCCGCGTTATGTGCCGGTACCGGAGGGTCACTTTTCCAACCCCATGGAGAATTTAGTCACGGCGTTAGCGCGGCTGGCGGCTCTTCCAGTGGACGGTGATGATCCAACAGCAGTGGAGACCCGGAGGATCAGGGAATTTGTCTAGATGGCCCTGGCTCAGCAGGAGACCTATTCTTATAGCCGGGATAGGATTCATTCAACCCCTCCGCCTTGGTTAGCACCGCCTCGTCAGAACCGGAGCCCAAGTTACAGCAGGCACATGGAGTCCGAAGCTTTATCAAGCAACACCCAACACCGTAACCAGCATGGTGGCTATAACCCGGGGCAAGACCGAGTACGTCAGGAGAATGAGCGGACAGCTCAACAGGCGGCTCACCAGGATATCCCAGAGTATCCAACTACCTCTATTGAGATGGGAGTAGCCACCAGAACCGGTGGAGTTCCTTGTTTGATACCGGCTTTATGAAACCTGCGCCTGCCTAAGGACTTCAAGGGACCTCGAAAGGTGCCAAATTACACGGCTGACTTACAGCCCGGAGTGTGGATTGAGAGTTATGAGATGGCCATGGAGCTGCTGGAGGTCAGTGACGCGGCAATGGCCAAATACTTCACCATGATGTTAGATGGAACGGCCCGGTCTTGGCTAAAAGGTTTACCACCTAATTCCATTGGTTCGTGGGAGGAGTTAAAGGCCCGTTTCATCCAGAACTTGAAGGATACCTGTAAGCAATCTATGTCGATCATGGACTTGACGAGTTGTAAGAAGGGAGAAGGTGAATCCACCACCCATTGGATACGCCGAGTCAAGGAGATAATTCACTCATCTGATAAGATGGATGCCGGCTCTGCAGTCCTCATGTTGGAGAAAAATTGCAACTTTAAACCATTAAGGCAGAAATTGGGCCGCCTTAAGCATGACTGCACCGATATGGGAACGCTGATGGCGGCTTTAGTCAAATATGCTTTTTCTGATAATACCAAGGACCCCGCGTCTGACGATGAGAAGAAGGGAAGGGTAAAAGGAACGGTAATGGAAAGGGTCAACAACATAACCTGGGGAATCAAAGCGGAAATAAGCGTAAGGCGGACGGCAACCCGGAGCTTGTGGCTAACGCTAGTACACAGGGTAACAATCAAAGACGTAAGGGCAAGTGGCCTCGAACCGGCGGGTCAGGTCCATCTCTTGAGCAGCTACTCAACGAGCCCTGTCCGAAACACGGCACCCGGGAGCACCCCGCTACGCACCTGTGGAAAGATTGTGCGATCATGAAGGCGTTTAAAAACTCCAACATCTTTGATTGTGGTCATGGATCTGGTGGTAGTTCAGGGGCTGGCGACTTTCATGGCCCGGGCGGTGTTTCAAATTCCGGTTTTCAGGGACAGCCGGGTGGAAATAATCAGTAGCAATGTGGTCAGGGAGGACAGCTGCAGCAGCAGTCGGGTTACCAGAGCCAACCGAAACAGTTGAGCGGTGGGCAGTACCATGTGTTTACCACTAGCTTATGCAAACGTGACCAGAAGGTTCGTAAGAGGGCTGTAAATTCGGTTGAGCCGGCAGTTCCTCGTTATTTGAGATGGTTAGAACAACCCCTCATTTGGAGCAGAGAGGATCACCCTCCACGCGTTGATAATCCGGGTCAGTTAGCCTTGGTGGTAGCACCTCAGGTTGGTGGATATAAATTTACTGAGGTACTCATGGACGGAGGTAGCAGCATCAATATACTCTATTATGAGACCTTCCAACGTATGGGGTTGACTGAGAAGAATCTGAGAACATCCAACACTGTTTTCCACGGGGTGGTTCCAGGCAAGTCGGCTTACCCAGTTGGTAAGATTGAATTAGAGGTGGCCTTTGGAGCTGAGTATGGTTCCAGGGCTAAGAAGCTGACGTTTGAGGTGGTCAAAATCAGGAGTCCATATCACGCTCTATTTGGGCGACCAGCTTATGCTAAATTCATGGCATGACCGTGTTACGTTTACTTACAGCTCAAGATGCCAGGTTACAAGGGCACCATCACCGTGCATGGGAGTCGAAAGGTGGCTTTGGAATGTGAAGAAGGCGACGCGGCTTACGCTGAGACGGCCTGTGCCACGGAGGAGCTCAAATTTTATCAAGACAATGTTGACCCGGCGGATATGACCTCCCTCAAGAAACCAACTACTGAGCATGACCCGACGTTGAAGTTTAAATCGGCCGCTGAGACAAAGCTTGTTGACTTCACCCCGGGAGACGCCTCTAAACAGTTTAGTATCAGTGCCAATTTGGATCCTAAATAGGAAAGCGCGCTCATCGAGTTCATCCGTGAGAACCGGGACATCTTTGCATGGAAACCTTCTGACATGCCGGGTGTACCGAGGGAACTCGCTGAGCACACTCTGAATATTGATCCGAAGTATAAGCCGGTCAGGCAGTTTCTCTGATGATTCAACGAAGAGAGACGGACAACTATTGGGGAAGAGGTGGCGGCTCTTAGCGGCCGGGTTTATTGTTGAAGTTATTCATCCGGAGTGGCTGGCTAACCCGGTGCTGGTGCTCAAGAAGAACGGCACTTGGCGGATGTGTGTAGATTACACGAACTTAAACAAGGCTTGTCCGGCTGATCCCTTTGCTCTCCCCCATATTGATCAAATCATTGATGCTACGGCGGGTTGTGTACATTTGAGCTTTTTGGATGCTTACTCTGGTTATCATCAGATCAAGATGGCAGTTAAGGACCAGGAGAAGACAGCTTTTATCACTCCGTTTGGGGCCTTCTGTTATGTATCTATGTCGTTTGGGCTCAAGAGTGCGCAGGTAACTTATCAGCGATGTGTGCAGAACTGTTTGCACGATCAAATCGGGCGCAATGTTCATGCTTATGTGGATGACATCACGGTGAAGTCTAGAGAAAAGGAAACTTTAATATCCAACTTGAGAGAGACCTTTGACAATCTCCGGGTTTACAAGATGATGCTTAACCCGGCCAAGTGTGTGTTTGGTGTACCTGCAGGTAAGCTCTTGGGTTTTCTCGTGTCAAATAGAGGCATTGAAGCTAATCCGGAGAAGATCACGGCGATTACCTCTCTGGCTAAGCTGGCATGTATCAATGATGTTCAACGCTTGGCAGGAAGGGTTGCTGCTTTAAGCCGGTTCATAAGCCGGTTAGGAGAGAAGGCCTTACCGCTATATCAGATGATGAAGAAAACAGACACTTTTGTCTGGAGCGATGCTGCTAACACTGCCTTTGAAGATTTAAAGAGACAATTGTCTGAGCCACCGGTTCTTGCAGCTCCCATTGATAAAGAGCCGCTATTGTTATATGTGGCTGCTAACTCACGGGCCGTCAGTGTTGCCATCGTGGTGGAGCGTAAGGAGGCAGGCAAGGAGCATCCGGTTCAACAGCCGGTTTACTACATCAGCGAGGTGCTCATTGAGTCTAAACAAAGGTATCCACATTGGCAGAAGCTTGTTTATGGTGTGTTCATGGCAAACCGGAAGCTGAAGCAGTACTTCCAAAGTCACCCTATAACGGTGGTAAGCTCAGCTCCTTTGGGAGATACCATTCAGAATAGCGAAGCTAGAGGACGAATCGCCAAGTGGGCCATTGAGCTTGGGCCTTATGGTTTAAAGTATATGCCCCGTACTGCCATCAAATCTCAGGCCTTGGTGGATTTTATCAATGATTGGACAGAGTTGCAGGCACCTGAGGAGAAGCCAGACAATACGTATTGGACTATTCACTTTGATGGGTCCAGGCAGTTAGAAGGATCAGGGGCTGGAGTTGTCTTAACTTCCCCTCGAGGTGATAAATTTTGGTATGTGCTCTGGCTCATGTTTCCTTGTACTAACAATGCAGCTGAATACGAGGCCTTGCTCCATGGTCTCCGGATGGCTAAGGAGATGAATTTAAGCCGGGTAAGGTGCTTGGGCAACTCAGACCTCGTGGCTCAACAGGTCTCAGGCACATGGGATTCTAAGGACCCCCTTATGGCGGCTTATCGCCGTGAAGTCGATGCCGTAGCTGGGTACTTCAAGGGTATCAGGTGGAGCACATTGACAGAAGGAAGAATGAGGCGGCTGATGCTTTAAGCCGGTTGGGCTCTCAGCGCAAGCCGGTGCCGCCTAACACCTTTCTTCACGTTTTACATAATCCTTCTGTCAAGGTACCTACAGAGGAGGAGCTTGCAGTGCCAGACCCGGAGGCACAGTTGGTGGCTGCACTTCATGTCATCCCGGATTGGACATTGCCATATTTGGCTTATATGACCCGGGGAGAGCTGCCTGAGGATGAGACCTTGGCGAGACAAATTGTCAGGCGGTCCAAATCCATGACAATTGTTAATGGCGAGGTACATCATCTTAGTGTCACAGGGGCATTCCAGCGTTGTGTGTCACCTGCAGAGGGTCAAGAGATACTTCGATAAATCCATGAAGGAGATTGTGGTCATCACGCCGATTCAGAATCTCTGGTGGCCAAGGCTTTCTGTCATGGTTTTTATTGGCTGACGGCTCATGCAGATGCAGAAGATCTTGTTAGCAAGTGTGACGGATGTAAAAAAATTTCACGACGAGCTCATATGTCGGCTCAAGAATTGAGGATGATTCCAATTACTTGGCCGTTTGCAGTCTGGGGGATTGACATGGTGGGACCTTTCAAAAGGTCTAAGGATAAAAAGACACACCTCCTGGTGGCAGTGGATAAATTTACAAAGTGGGTTGAGGCAGAGCCAGTCAGTCAGTGTGATGCGGCCACGGCAGTTCACTTCATCAAAAAGGTGATCGTTCGTTTTGGTTTTCCACATAGCATCATAACTGATAATGGCACTAATCTCTCCAAGGGTGCCATGGAAGAGTTTTGTCAACGGGAACATATCCGGCTTGACGTTTCGGCTGTTGCTCATCCTCAATCCAATGGTCAAGCAGAAAGAGCTAATCAGGAGATCTTAAGGGGTATCAAACCATGGCTCTTGGTCCCTTTACAGCGGACTCTGGTTTGTTGGGTGGAAGAGTTGCCCTCTGTGCTGTGGAGCATCAACACTACGCCTAACAGATCCACGGGTTATACACCTTTTTTCATGGTGTATGGAGCAGAGCAGTTCTGCCAAGTGATATCCGGCACGACTTACCCGGTGTGGCAGCTTATGTTGAGGTTGACAATGAAAAGGCTCAACAATAGGCACTTGACTTGTTGGATGAGGAGCGAGACTTGGCAATAGCCCGCTCGGCGATTTACCAGCAAGACCTTCATCGTTATCACAGCCGCCGGGTCAGGAGCAAAACATTTCAGGAAGGCGATTTAGTGCTCCGGCTCATCCAGGATCAGTCCGATATGCACAAGCTATCCCCTCCTTGGGAAGAACCCTTTGTGGTCAGCAAGAATCTGAACAACGGGTCATACTACCTCATTGATATTCGAGAGCACAAAGACTCATGTAAGTCGGAGGAGGAGACCCGCCGGCCGTGGAATATAGCCCATCTTCGGCCTTACTATACTTAAGCCACCGACTCTTTAGATGTATATATTTTTTGACAATGTACATATTATATAAAGTAATAAAGCAGGACCTCTGTCCTTTTTTCACCCTAAAAAAGTGTATATGTCTTTTTGACAGGTGGTGGAAACAACCAATAGGGACCGGATCATATCTGAATCTGGCTTTACCTTTGGTCCGGCTTATGATCATATCTGAATCTAGCCATGGTCATTTGGGGGCTTCCTGTTCAAACATAGGTCGTATCCGAACCAAAGAGAACATAGTTGTCGATACCCACTTGATCGGCATACTTGCCAGGCCTACTTGGGGGGCTTCCTGATCATATTTGAATCACAGCTTAACCCCTTTAGGTCTGACGTGGATCGTATACGAATCAGCGTCATTAAACAAATCCTATGGTCACTTGGGGGCTTCCTGTTCAAACATAGGTTGTATTCGAACCAAAGAGAACATAGCTGTCGAGACCCACTTGATCGGCATCGCCAAGCCACTGGGGGCTATATGATAGTATCCGAATCTTAGCTTAACCCCTTTGGAACGGTTTACTGAGCGTATCCGAATCAGAAGCCTGTAAAGTATTTTGATTATCCTGAAACCTTGTGGAAAGCATTATGAGATGTTTTTTATCTTGCCGGTTTAATATTCATCGCCCCAGGTCGTTAAGTGCCGGGTGAACGTCATATGAACCGGAAAGATTATCCAAGGATCGCAGGTATGCTATTATGCTTAGGTTTAACAAGATATGATCATAAACCAGCCTATATATCAAACGGTTGGTTTGTGTCTGGGTTATCAACACTTTCTGTGGAGAATAAGGCGGGCAGAATTTAAAACGCCAAAGAAATAAAGCCAGAAATATACAGCCACGACGGCTTACGGAAAGCGTTAAGCGGTAAGAGCATGCACGAAGGCATGACGAACATTGGGAGTTCTTTCTACCCTATTACAAGACTCCCCGAGTCTAAATTGATGAAGCATTGTTTTTTTGGCCAAACACCTGGCGATTCACTCCTTCGGCGGGCTTGAGGGCTCCGGGTTATCCTTCTCCGCTTCTCCGTCGGCTGTTTTGTCCTGGAAAGTTGATGAGGCCCAATCAATGCCGCTCAAAGCTTCAAACTCAGCTTCATCATCTATTAAACCGACCGGGTCTACTTTAGGAGCGAAAGTATGCTTACGAATTGGAGGGATCAGACTGATTTGATCATATGGAGCGTTTGGGATTCTCCAGTTTTCACTATCATAAGCCGGCGCATACTTGCTAAGGTCAATGTCGTTTCCAATAAGGGTTGCCACCGGACGTATGGCTCTGACGCAGGCGGTGAAATCATGGTCATCAAATGCAGTGCTGTCTTCCTTCAGACTTGGGTACCCAAGGGCAAGGTCGGACGGGTCTAGTTCTGGGAGCCATGCTTTAGCCTGGCTCAGTGCGGCCACAGCACCGGCTCTTGAGGACGCCCGCCTTAAGTCTTGGATCCGCCGAGGAAGAAAGGCGAGGCTCTTCAAAACGTCTTGCAGAAGGTCGGGATGTGGAGTTGATAAGGCTACAAGGGCCAAAGCGCGTTGTGACCCGGAGTATAGCTGTTCCACTAAGGTGTAAATTGCTTTGAGCTTGATCTGCATGTTTTGCTTCGGATTGGTACTCCTGGAGCCTGTAAGTGCATAAACATAACCGTCAGCCGGAAGTAATTAATGCAATAGTCATTATAAGGCTACAATGTTTAAATCTGTTTCACAATAACTTACCGAAGATGGCTGAGACCATTTGAGATATTTGTTGTTTTAAGTTGGTCAGCTCGGTTGTTGCTTCTGCAAGAGATGCTTCGGCTGTTTCGGCCCGAGTCACCAGGGAAGCCTTCTCATCAGCCCAAGTTTTCTTCTCCGACTCAAATTTCTTCTTTAGTTTCTCATTTTCAGAGACACTGAATTCAAATTTGGAGTTAGCCTTCTGTGTCTCAAGTTCTTGAGTTTTTAGACGACTCTTCAGGACCGCAAGCTCTGATTCAAACTGACTTATGGCAGCCTGCATTAACACCAGGTTATGGTAAGGATTATGAGGTAACATTAAAGTCTCAAGCACCTTACGAGTAAAGATACTTGACACTTGGGGGCTAATGTATGCTGAAGAATTTTTACCTTATATTACCGGGTCACATATATTAAAGTCTCAAGCACCTTACAAGTAAAGATACTTGACACTTGGGGGCTAATGTATGTTGCAAAATTTAAAAAGCCTTATGTTATAACCGGGTTAAGTAAATTCTTCTTGAGTCAGATAAGTTAAGAGGTACAGCAGATTTCTAAAGTCTACATCATATTTTTTCAATAAGCAATAGACTTGGGGGCTGGTACAGTATGTAAGACTCAGGTAATCAGTATAAGTAATACCTCAGATTTGTGTTGTATTTGTTTCACCATGTCAATTTCTAGGTCACGGCTATTATGCACTTGATTCAGATAGCCCGAGACTATATCACCAATGCTTAAGTGAGTATAATCAGTAATGTCCTGCTTGGCCTGTCGGTGTTGGGCAAATTCTTCCTTGGTGCTACATTTGGCAAGGACGGTAGGCCGTCCTGGTTCAACAAACCGAGACTTCACAATCTCAACTTCCGGTTCATTTGTTTTGACCGGGCTAGGAGTTTCCGGGTCACTTGTGTGGAGACTATCTTCGGTAGGTGGATCAGAAGTTGGCATTGGAATATCAGAAGCCAGGTCTGGCGGTGGCTGATGGGCAGAGCTGTCTGGAGCAGATGCATTAATCACCGGTTAGCTACGACCGGCTCTTCGGATGGCTTATTCTTCTTTGCCCGTTTACTGGGCTTCACTTGCATGCTGTTAACAAAAGCAGAAGGATGAATACGCAAGCATAGGTAAAGTAAAAGTGCATAAGGTTACATTACCCGGGAGCAGTTTTGAAAGTCGGCATGTTTGACTGCATGGATTCACCGGAAGAAGGAGAAGTATCCTGATAATTGGAGTTAGACGAATTAAGAGGATGACGAATTAAGCCCGCTAAAGGTAAAACAAAACGTAAGTCGGAGATAACCTCAGTCCGACGCTTCCTGGTTACGTCAGGTAAGCCGGAGGAAAGTTCTGCATCCTTGTTGTTCCGGGTCTGCCTCCGGCTCTCAAGTTGTTGTTGCTTCAAAAGAAAGTGAGGATCTTGATAAGCAAGTGCATGTGAAAATCTTACTTTCTGGGTCACCCTTCAGATCTTTTGCTTTGGCAAAGGCTCTGAGTCGGAGGAGATTATAGTTACCTCTTCATTGGCTGCTCGACTGTTCCCCGTAGCCTCCTGAAGGGATAAAATGTCAGACAGGTGATAAGAAGGGACTTAAGAAAATTTAAAGATTACCTCTTCCTCATCCGAAGATCTATCCTCCAATCTGAGTAAGTCGGAGGCGCTGGGTTTCTTCTTCTTTGAGGTTCCTACCTTGGCGGCTTTCCTTTCAGCTTTCTTGGTCGTCCTAGCTTGTTTGGCAGCTTCATGGTCATATTTGGCCTTCCAGAAGTCATCACCGGCCTGTGGAAAAAGTTAAAGAATTATGAGTATCAAGAAAGGTATAATGTATCCGTAAACATTTGTTACGGTTGATAACTTACCGCAGGGGCCGGGTTATTCTTGCAAAATGGAAGTAAGCCGAAGGTGTTGCTCATCACAGTGCCCTCCTTCAGCAGTGACTGGGTTGTAGCATCCACCACGTCATCTGGTAAGTCGTCAGGGCTATGGCGTAGCGGATCATTCTTTTCTCCAGTATAAGTACACATTAAGCCGGGACGACGGCTTAGTGGAAGTATACGCCAAGTGACCCAGACTCGGACCAGATCGATGCCGTTTAAACCATTTCCCAAGAGAGCTTTAATCTTCTTGATGGTGGAATTGAGAGGCATGCATTCAAGGGTTGTCAGCTTGTCTGGTAGCGGATGATTAGACTCAAGGCGCAGGGCGCGAAAGCCGGGCAGAGGTTTTTTGTCAGCTGGAGAAGTGTCCTGAAAGTAGAACCATGTTTGGTTCCAAGATTTGGGGTGACTCGGCAACTCAGCATAAGGGAAAAGACAGTCTCTCCATCGCTGGATTGAGATGCCGCCAAGCTCAAGATTGGGCCCATTTGCACGTACATTTTGCCGGTTCATGTAAAAAAGTTCCCTGAACAATAGCAGACTTGGCTCCTCACCCAGGTACACCTCGCAGAAGACTTGAAAATTACAAATATTTGACACGAAATTGGGTCCGATGTCTTGAGGTCTAAGATCAAAGAAATTCAAAACCTCCCTGAAGAATTTTGAGCCAGGAGGAGCAAATCCACGGCTCATATGATCCGTAAAAATTATTACTTCCCCTGCTTTGGGATGAGGCTTTTCTTCAGACGGGTCAGGGGCACGGTAAGACATGACATCCTCTTTTGGCAGATGCCCAGACTTCACAAACTCAGCTAGTTTTCTATTGGTAACTATGGATGGAACCCAATTGCAAGTTACAGGGGCCTTGGTAGCCTTAGGAGCCATCACAGCAATTGGCCTATGGAAAAACAAGAAGATCCGGTTCAATTTTAGCCCGGGAGAAAGATTCTAATTATTCAAAGTGGCGGCTTAATGAGGGGCCTAATGATGTAAGGATGACTGTGCAACAATACTTAAGCCGCTACAAGTATCAAGTGCAGTTCACAATTTTTTCCGGGTCATGAGGAGCAATTAAAGTTCTATGTCATTTATTTAAGCCGGACACCTCGACAGTTGTATTTCAGGGCATTTACCAGAAGAGGTTTTCTGAGTGATAAAAGCAAGTTTCACAGATAACAGTTATTACTCTGGATCAAAATATTGCTCTGAAAGGAAATTTTCTAGACCTAAAACGAGGCAGAGAAGTTCATGCACTCGAAGAGGGTTCCTAAACAAGGGAAAGGAGATCTATTTTTATGCAAGATCAACACAAACAAGCACCGCAGCAGTTCTACGTGGTTTTCACGATCTAAACAGGGCATTGGAAGGAACTAGCGAGGGTTTGGTGTCGGCCAGTGATGAACACCGACGAACTCGACAAGGACCTAATGCAGATCTGTGAAAGGGAATGAAAGGAACTCACAGATGCGGACGAGCTGCGGAGGTTCGCCGTCGATCTCTGGTCAGAGTCAGGTTGATGCAGCGGCCTGAGTCGATGAAGACGAGAGGTTCGACGGTGGTGGCGGCAGAGCTCGGGAGGAGGCAAGGGAAGGAAGACGACTAGGGGAAAGACCTAGGTCGCCCTATTTATAGGGGAAGACTGACCGAGAGGGCGCGAAAGACGAGGAGATAACATTTATTATCCAGCGGCTCTGGCGCCTCGATTCTCAGGATGGTCAGTAAAGACAAAGATCCATTGAAGATATGATGGAATAAAAATAAGTTTTATTGAAGATGACGTCACGGTGATTTAACCCGGATCCAGATGATGATGTCATGGCGGGCTAAAATTCTTCGTGCAAGACAAGAGACTATAGGACAGTTCATAAGGTATTTTAAGATTGACATGAACAGGTTCAAATCAATCTGGGGCCTAATGTTGGGGATATAACTATTTGTGTAAGCCGCCCAGGAGGGACCTGGTTACGCAAAAAAGATTCACTAGAGAGAAGCCCAAGTCTGAAGTATGAAGATGGCGGTTCATCAAGAGCTTAAGGCCCACAGGCGACTTAAGGCCCGTTGTAGTAAACTGCCATAATAATATACTTGTATCATAAGGTAGACTTAACTAGTCGCCGAGCCGGACATTGTGTATAAGCCGGCCGGGACTCTGTAAGCCGCAGGGCGTCAACCCGTGTATATAAGGGGACGACCTGCGGGCGACTTAGGAAAAGAAACAACTCATCGAGAGCCAGGCATAGCTGCGTTGCTGCTTGATCGGCGGGGAGGAAGATCTCAAAGTATGGGGCAAAGGATCAAGCACTTTGACTTTGCTTTGTCCCCCGGGATCCACCACAGGTTGGGTTTGAGAGCCGTGTGATCTCGCTCCCTGGTCATCGAAACATCAATACCAACCCAACTAGACATAGGCCTTACCTTCACCGTAAGGGGCCGAACTAGAATAAAACCTCTTGTGTCCTTTGTCCCGATTAACCCCTTCAAGCTTCCTAGTTGCGATGGCTCCACAACTAAGTCCTTTCGCGAGGACATCTGACGTGACAATTCCACGACAGAGTCCAAACGGAATGAAACCTTCGGGAGCATTATTTTTGGAACAAATCTGATCCGAAGAGCCTGGAGTGCAAGTCAAGAAATCTCCGAGGGCCCCACGAGATAGGAGGGCGCCCCCTGTAGGGCGCGCCCCCCTGTCTAGTGGTCCCCTCGGGCGTCCACCGACGTACTTCTTCCTCCTATATATATCCACGGACCCCAAAAACATCCAGGAGCACCACGAAACACAATTTCCACCGCCATAACCTTCTATATCCGCGAGATCCCATCTTGGAGCCTTCACCGGCACTCTGCTGGAGGGGGAATCGACCACGGAGGGCCTCTACATCAACATCCTTGCCCCTCCTATGAAGTTTACCACAGACCTACGGGTCCATAGTTATTAGCTAGATGGCTTCTTCTCTCTTTTTGGATCTCAATACAATGTTCTCCCCCTCTCTTGTGGAGATCTATTCGATGTAATCCCTTTTTGCGGTGTGTTTGTCGAGATCCAATGAATTGTGGGTTTATGATCAAGTTTATCTATGAATAATATTGGAATCTTCTCTGAATTCTTTTATGTATGATTGAGTTATCTTTGCAAGTCTCTTCGAATTATCAGTTAGGTTTGGCCTACTAGATTGATCTTTCTTGCCATGGGAGAAGTGTTTAGCTTTGGGTTCAATCTTGCGGTGATCTTACCCAGTGACAGAAAGGGTTGCAAGACACGTATTGTATTGTTGCCATCGAGGATAACAAGATGGGGTTTATATCATATTGCATGAGTTTGTCCCTCTACATCATGTCATCTTGCTTATTGCGTTGCTCTGTTCTTATGAACTTAATACTCTAGATGCATGCTGGATAGTGGTCGATGTGTGGAGTAATAGTAGTAGATGCAGGCAGGAGTCGGTCTACTTGTTATGGACGTGATGCCTATATACATGATCATGCCTAGATAACGTCATAATTATTCGCTTTTCTATCAATTACTCGACAGTAATTTGTTCACCCACTGTAATACTTATGCTCTCAAGAGAAGCCTCTAGTGAAACCTATGGCCCCCGGGTCTATCTCTTATCATATTTGCTTTCAATCTACTTTTATTTGCATCTTTACTTTTCTGCATCTATATCACAAAAATACCAAAAATATATTTATCTTATCATACTATCTCTATCAGAACTCACTTTCGCAAGTGGCCGTGAAGGGATTGACAACCCCTTTATTGCGTTGGTTGCGAGTTCTCAGTTTGTTTGTGTAGGCACATGGGACTTTTGAGGAGCCTCCTACTGGATTGATACCTTGGTTCTCAAAAACTGAGGGAAATACTTACGCTACACTTGCTGCATCACCCTATCCTCTTTGGGGAAAACCAACGCTAGCTCAAGACGTAGTAACGTACAACTCGTTGCCAGCGCCCGAGGGCCCAAACGTGGCCTCGAGCGCAGCCCACATGTCTTTGCCGCTATCAAACGACATATATGAATCCATAATGGAATCTTCAAGAACACTGAGTAGGGCGGCTTTGAAGAGGGTATTCATGTTCTCAAAAGCTTCCTGCTGTGTAGGATTAAGATCGCCCTCAGGCTTACCCGTAGTGGCGTCATAACAGTACATGATCTGAAACCAATATACTTCTCTTGTGCGCCACCTTTTATATTGCACCCCCTTAAAAGTAGGCGGCTTCAAAAGCGCAGCAAAACCACTCGGAGTAATTTGCCTATAATCAGGTTTTTGGATTGGATTGTTGAATATATGAGCAATTTACTATGAGATTTAATCCAAATCAGCAGTAAATAGATCATGACGACAATTGCAAACATCAAAGTAATGATGCGGACTAAACCAGGAGGATAGAATCACATACTATACAGCGGGAGCAGAACCGCCATGGTTGATATTGTCACTCATGTCGTTGATGAAGAGGTCACCGAGGTCGGGGAAGAAGGCTGTCGTTGAGGAAGTCATCGCTGGCAGCAGTCACAGGAGTGTGCTCCCCAAAAACCTGATCGCCCCTCTCCCATACAGGATCACGAAATGCGGGGTTCAGAGGACTGCTATCCCTTCTCGCGGTGCACACCGGAAGGAGGACGGGAGAAGAATTGCATGGCGGTGCTAAGATCTGGAACGGTGCGAAACCATATGATAAAGCGGCGGCTATGGTAGAGCATGTTAGGTCAGTCGTGCAAGTAAGACCAAGTATAATAGTAGGCCTTTGGCCCCCAAACCCCACGTCCAAGTCAATAATAGCCCCACCAAGGTTTGTCTCAAAAAAAGGAGTAATTAAGGCGTCCCTTAGTCCCTTTAGTATAAATACTATATCATTAATAATGGCCCCACCTTTTGTCTCGCAAAGTATCTTGGGGCTCCTGCTACAACCGGCTACAAGTTTACAATCCGCTTCTCTTCTCTCTCTCCTTCAACTAAGCACAAATATTATATTTAAATCCTTATAGCTTGCTTATGTCATCTAATTATAGTACTTGCTCTAAAGTTACTCTCCACTGTGTAGTCTGAAATGCCGGGCGTGCAGCGGGCGGTGCCCTCGGTTGGCGCGCCGCTTCAATGGCGGAAGCAGTGAGAGGTCGCGTCGCCCTTACTTGCCATCAATGTGGAGCGGCGGGCTCAGCTGGCGCCGGGCGGGAAGCGCGCGTGGGAGGGGGGAGGGGTTTTCTGTTGGGCCAAGAAGGTGAGAAGCCAACTTGAGATCGGTCCGGACGGGGAAATATCATGTGCTCCCATACTCTGCATATGACGCTAGTCTATGTTACTACTCCCTCCTTTCCATTTTATAGAGATGTTTAAAGTAACATAGTATTATGTTATAGTATAAGTTACTCCCCACTATGACCAGCCTTGGCCTCTCCTAGTGCTCCTCCATGTATAGATGCTAAGCCTGCCACGTAGGCATAAAATATGATGTGGCAAGTTAATTAAGAAGAGAGAGACTAGTTTGGTGACTACAGGAAGAAATGATGGAAAGACATATTTGAGTCTATAGCTAATTAAATGAAGCAAGCTTAGCAACAATAAACTAAGCACCTATGCATTGAAGACGAGTTACTAAGCCATTTCATGCACTTAGCACCTCATCTAAGCACATCTAAGCACTTAGCACTTAGCACCCCCTTGACCGTGGACCTTGACGGTGTACGTCACCTTGTGTCTCATAATTTTCCTCGTCATCACCTGAGTCCTAGAAGATCTCACCCACATCATCATTAGTCATGCAGCCGCCTTGATAGACAACATGCACAAAAGGAGTAGAGGCGACTGGGGACGCACCATGTCGTGGGCACTCTGTACGTGCTCGTATGCGTGCAGCATGCGTGTTTTTTCATCGGTGCTAGCTCTAAGGCTGAGGTTGCAGTCGTCTTCGTCTCCGACTAGTCGTTGAGCAACGACGGCAGAGAGGTGCTGCAAGAGATGCGTAGGCGCCGTTGTGTGCGAGCTTCGCCATAGCACGACTGTGACATCCCAAATTTCCAATTTAGAATGTTATACATTAAATCATCATTGCATACCATATTTTATTGCATTTTGGCTTGATCCTACAAATTCTACGCAACTCAAGGACCCGCGGAGAGAGTTGGGGATTTCGTTATTTCCATATTTGAGTTTTCTCAAATTTTGAAAATAGGATCATTTGATTTTAATTATTTTATCTTCGTATATTTCTTTTATAAAAATAAGAGAGAGGGAATAAAATGACTTTCCCAAAATAAAGAAATATTGAGGATTTAATAATAATATCAAATAAGATTTTATTTCGGAGTTTTATCGCTATTTTATTTGAATTAGGAAAAATGTGCGTTTTTAAAAATTGCATTCTAGGCCCAAATAAATGTTCATCTTGTCTGGCTTATTTTTAGAGGATGGGGAAAATTTATTTCAGGATTTTTGGAGTCCGTTTAGTATTTCTTTTCTTTCTTTTTCTGCACGTGCGAATTATTTTAAAAAAAGGAACCGACTTCAGGCCGTACCCGAGCGGGACTCCTCGGGCCGGCCTTATAAGCCGCCACTGTCAGTGTCAAAACTGGCGGATCTCGGGTAGGGGGTCCCGAACTATGCGTCTAAGGCTAATGGTAACAGGAGACTGGGGACACAATGTTTACCTAGGTTCGGGCCCTCTCGATGGAGGTAATACCCTACTTCCTGCTTGATTGATCTTGATGATATGAGTATTACAAGGGTTGATCTACCACGAGAACAGAGAGGCTAAACCCTAGAAGCTAGCCTATGGTATGATTGTTGTTGTTGTGTCCTATGGACTAAACCCTCCGGTTTATATAGACACCGGAGGGGGCTAGGGTTACACAGAGTCGGCTACAGAGAAGGAGGTCTATAATCCGGATCGCCAAGCTTGCCTTCCACGCCAAGGAGAGTCCCATTTGGACACGGGACGAAGTCTTCAATCTTGTATCTTCATAGTCCAACAGTCCGGCCAAAGTATATAGTCCGGCAGTCCGGATACCCCCTTATCCAGGACTCCCTCAGTAGCCCCTGAAACAGGCTTCAATGACGATGAGTCCGGCACGTAGATTGTCTTCGGCATTGCGAGGCGGGTTCCATCTCCGAATACTCCAAGATAAATTCCGAACACAAGGACCATGTCTGGCTCTGCAAGATAACATTCCATATACCACCATAGAGAGAATAATAATAATCCACGAGTCTAATCCGCTGACAATTCTTTGAAAAGTGACATCACGCCACGGTCCGGTTTTTATTCGAACCGTTTTCTACAACCTGCTTCCGCACACATCGCGAGGCGGTTTCTTTGGCACGTCTTGTCAAAGCAGAGATCGTGTCCCCTTATCACGGGATCTCCATCAATGCGGTTATGGGTAACCCAACCAGCGCCAGTAATCGAGGCGTCTGAAAAAATAAGAGATTTCGAGAGGCAAGTGGGGAGGCGCACATTCACATCGCCTTTATAAAGGGGGCAGAAATCTCCCATCTTCACCCATGCCTTCTTCTTCCTTCGCTCATCCGTTCTCGCACCCTCGAGCTCCAGCGCCCAAGTTCTCACCTTCTCCATAGGACCGCAGCATGTCCGGAGCGGGAGGCAAGTGGATGGCATCCTCTGTCACAGAGGAGAACATAACCAAGCTTCGGGAAGCCGGATACCTGGCCGCTAATATCGCGCACAGGCTTCCAATGGAGGGACAGATTACCCCCACGCTGAAGTCTCGGGAGAGATTGGTATTTCTCCCTCATTTATTCTGTGGACTAGGGTTTCCACTCCACCCTTTCGTCCGCAGGCTCATGTACTACTACGGGCTAGATTTTTGCGATCTGGCCCCTAATTTCGTCCTCAACATCTCGGCATTCATCGTCGTGTGCGAGGCCTTCCTCCGCATCAAACCTCACTCTGGCCTGTGGCTGAAAATCTTCTATGTGAAGCCGAAGATCGTGAGCGGCCAACAGGCGGAGTGCGAAGGCGCCATGGTGGGCAAAATGCCCAATGTTAAATGGCTCGAGGACTCCTTCATGGAGTCCATAAAGGGGTGGCAATCAGGGTGGTTCTACATCATCGAGCCACGCGATGCCAACTGGGTGGCGGCCCCCAAGTTCAGATCCAGAATCCCCACGCAGCTCACCTCCTGGGAGAAGAAGGGCCTGGCCTAGGGCGAGCCCACGGAGCTGACCGAACTCGAGACCTACCTCAGAAATATGAGGGAAAAGAAGATCAAGCTTGTCAACATGGTCCAGGTCATGCTCATACGCCGGATTCTCCCGTGTCAAAGACGGACGTTTGATATGTGGGAGTTCAACCCGGCCGAACACTAGATACTGCTAGAGCTCTTCGGTACAACGCACAAAGAAATCTAGAAGGTTCTGTTCAAGACTGGTGAAGTCCCTCCTCCCCTTTCCGAGGACCGGGGGTTCAGCGCAACGCGCCTTGCCGGTCCGGTAAGTCCCATAGTTATTACAAGATGTTTCCTTTCGAGTACATTTGGGGGAGGATGTATAAGTCACCTTGCTGACCGAAGAGGAGTGGGTGGAGACGGCAGAGGGGATCAACTGTCCGGCTCCATTGCCTGAGGACCCAGTAAGCGCACTGCTGGCAGAGATGCCAGTTCTGGCGCCTTACAAGGCGCCGGAGAAAAAGGCTGAAAAGAAGGCCACGGGGACCCGAAGGGGTCTTCGGCACGAGGCCGCCCCCGACGCCTTGCCAGAAGAGGACGAGGCGCACTCCTCCCACGAAGGGGAGGAGAGGAAGAAGAAGAAGGCCGCCTCAACTGAGGGGGCCGAAGGGTCCAAGAAGGTGGCCACGGGGACCAGAAAAGGTCACTGGCGCAGGGCCTTGTAGAGTCGTCATCTGAAGACGACGAGGAAGATTCTCCCCCAAAGATGGGAGAGAACATGAAGAAATGCCTCCTCCCCGTGCTAGGGAGGATAAGAAAAGGAAGGTCGCCCCATCGGGCGAGGCCGAGACGCCGAAGAAGGGCAAGGAGTCCCTTCCGGATCAATCCACTGCCGCTGCCTTTAGAGACGAGGGGTGGCTGCCCAGGGGCAAACCCCGGGCGAGGTCGTAAGTATCTGCATTCCATGATATTTTTGTACGACTTTTGACCTCGCGGTTTGTAATGATGCTGAACACGTCCATGCAGTCCGGCCAGAGCCGATCTCGAGGAGTCCTCTTCGGAGGAATCTCTGAATGAGTCGGAGATGAATTCGCTCCCGACGTGACCTCTACGCGACCCACGGATGGCACCGAGGTGCTGTCCTGGAGGATGCCCGAGCAGGGGGCGACGGTTCTGAAGACGCCCCGAGGCAAAATCTCGGGTGCCAGACACATGGGGGATGAGAACCCCATGGATTATGCTGACGGGAGCCAAAGTAAGTCTGGCTCTCGGCCGGTTACTGCACCGGAGCCTGCAAAGGTTCCGGATTCCGGTAAGCAGTCCCCCGCGAAGAAGGGCGAGCCGGCCGTGCTGATGACCTCCGCCCAGCCGGAGGCATCGGATAATTTGTTGGAAGTGCTTCGAGGCGCTTCCATCGAGGACGAACACCATATACTTATGAGTACGGTGATTGAGAAGGTTCGATCTACCAAGAGCGGATTGACCGAAGCCTGCACCAGCCTGCTAACGGGCTTTGAGGTAAAGAAAGTGTGAGGAAATATCACCCGATAGGTAGTAGCCCCTAATACTCTGGTTGGTGTTCGGAGAGAAAAGCCAAACAGAGGGTCAATTAAAGAACTGCAGGAAACTAATAGTATTTGTCTGTATGAATCAAACAGGCACTGCTGCTGACCGCAGCTACGCGCACGGCCGAAGTTGCCGGACTCAAGGCCGAAGAGGAGCTCGGCCTTGCTAAGAAGCAGCTTGAGGCGAACAGAGGTGAGAAAACCCCTGTCCATATGTCATATAAAGGATAAAAAGTTTTTGATGCTAAGAAAAAGCATCATGGCTTTTGATAGGGACCGCAACCGAAGTGGCGGCCCTGAAGGAAGCATTGTCCGCGGCCGAAGCCAAGGCGGATATTGAGCGCACCGAGTGAGATAAGCAAGATGCTCGTGTGGGAGAGGTGCAGCAAGAGCTCCAGGAGCTCGGTCAGAAGTTCGGCTCCCTGGAGCATGACTACAAGACACAAGTGTCTGAGCTTGAAAGGGCCCTCCAAAGCATGGCCGATGCCAAGGCCAACGCCCAAAAGGCCCTCTAGGAAATCCAGGCGGCCAAAAAGATAGCGGAGGGTAAGGCATTCTTTATGCAAAGCAAGCATGTGGAGGAGTCATTTCTTTTACTTACACGAATCCAGAGTTCTCCAGGGGCATTCGAAGATCTGCCACGCAGCGTTTCGGACGCTGCGGAGTTCTATCGCGCTGAAGAGGGGAGCTCTATGAAGAAGCTGTTCTGGTCCCAATATGCTGGGACCGAACACCCGATGCCTCTGAGTGACCAACTGAAGCAGCTGGTCAAACTCCACAATGCAGCCGAACAGGCCATGGAGGACCTCATAGTCCGGATGTGGCCTGGCGAGCCCTTGCCCGGCAGCTACTTTGGCCTGGTGAAGCGGATGGTGCATGCCTGCCCATGGCTAGAAGTTATCAAGCAGTCCGCATGTATTGAGGGTGCCCGACGGGCCTTTGCCCGCGCGAAGGTGCATTGGGGCAAGCTGGACGCTGAGAAGCTCTTGAAGGATGGACCCCCGAAGGGCAAGGAGCATAGATGCCCCGAGAAATATTATGATGGCGTTATGAAAGGCGCTCGTCTTGTGGCGAATGAATGTCCTAAGAACATAATTTTTGAGTGAATGTACTCATGTCGTCCATGTAATATGAGAACGGGTTTATTTGTGTTATGCAACACTGTGTGGGATTTAAAATATTACCTTCTCTGCGGTTGTTTATCAAAATCTTGAAAGTAGGCTAGTCGTCGGCTTCCGCCCCCTTGTAACTAGTACTGGGGCGTTCGTGGAAACCCAAACACTCTTTATCCAAAGTTTTGGTCCTTTAAGGAGGTGTTTCGCGCAGCGAACCAGGCAATCGGACTATTCAGCTTTATAACACTCACTTGACCATAGAAGTCTACAATTTTAAATTTCGGCGAAACCCCTAGTATTTGGAAAGCCGAACTTGGGCGCTATACACGCCTAAATCGGACGAAGCTGATTCCTCGCCTTAAGCAGAAAAAATCTTTAGGGATTTTGATACCTCGTGATCAGCGACCAGCTCTCGCCGCATCATGACGGTCAGTTTTCGGCTTTCTCTACTGAGGTGCTCGTCCGGAAGAACCAGGACACAATCGCAGTAGTTCTCCCTGCGCTACCTTAGCCGATATAACGGAACGTAAGGTACCAAAACAAGGGAGCCAGGCTAACCCAACTATTGACCCAAGACATGATTCGGAGCTGATGCATATAATGCTATAAGTTTGGGGTGCTGCACTGTTGAAAGTGTTCAGACTTTCCTTGCCATGGTATGGGGATCGATAAGAAGCCCCTGGCAAAAATGACCGTACCAAAACGTACGGATGTAGTATTGAATAAATATTCAACAGAAAATATGAGGATAGTGATAAGAAGCTGATGCTACATATTACTTCCCATTTATTTGGACAATACGACAAGACGTAAGTGTACAATTGATGCATTAAGCGGAAAGAAATAGGACAGTTTGACGTGTCCTATCCAAGGGCAGGCTACATGCGGGTATGCAAGAACATGTATAACGATCATTGAAGAAGACCACCTGGGTATTCCCTTGTGTGCAAAAAGCCTCTTGCCTCCTTGGTGCCTCCTCCATGATGAGTCCGGTCATCCGATCTCTTCTGGAGGAGCTACCCGAAAGTAGGGTCCTGAAAAAAAAGTTATGCGGGCCTCCTGGCGGCCGAACCGCACTCTGGCCGTATTGTCATTTCGCCTCCACCTATGCCCATGGTATTTTGAGGGCGTAATTGTGCACGCGTGGTACAAACGCCGCTTGACTGGGGCTGGGGTGGAGGTCGGATTGCTAATCGAGCTCCTAGCGTGCCTGACTGTCATGTTGCGGGGTACTCCAGACTCGCTTGACGGTGTTCGGAGATGTCATTGCCGGATTGGCTGTTTGTCGAAGGAGGCTGCTTTGTACTTCTGTCGCGAGGGCCGCAGTATGTTCTTTCGTACGGAGGGAGCGGTTTGTATTTCCATTAACCATTATGATCCCGCGAGATCCTGGCATCTTGAGCTTGAGGTATGCATAGTGCGGTACCGCGTTGAAACGAGCAAACGCGGTTCGTCCAAGTAGTGCGTGGTAGCCACTATGGAAAGGGACGATTTCGAAGATTAACTCCTCACTTCGGAAGTTATCCGGAGATCTGAAGACCACTTCCAGTGTTATTGAGCCCGTGCAGCGGGCCTCTACCCCTGGAATTACACCTTTAAAGGTGGTTTTGGTGGTTTTGATCCCTGACGGATCGATGCCCATCTTGTGCACTATATCCTGATAAAGCAGGTTCAGGCTGTTGCCACCGTCCATTAGGACTCGTGTGAGGTGGAATCCGTCTATGATTGGGTCAAGGACCAATACGGCTGAGCCGCCATGGCGGATGCTGGTGGGATAGTCCCTACGATCAAAGGTGATCGGGCAAGATGACCATGGGTTGAATTTCGGGGCGACAGGCTGCATCGCATAGACGTCCCTGAGTGCATGCTTTCGCTCCCGTTTGGGGATGTGGGTGGCATAGATCATGTTCACCATTTTTACTTGGGGGGGGGGGGACGCCGGGGTTCCTCGTCTTCGTCGCTATGCAGCCCCTTGTCCTTGTTCTCGGCGTTTATCTTGCCGGCCTGTTTGAACACCCAACAATCTCTTTTAGTGTGATTGGCTGGTTTATCGGGGGTGCCATGAATCTGGCACGAGCGATCGAGTATGCAGTCCAGACTGGACGATCCCGGATTGTTTCTCTTGAACGGCTTCTTCTGCTGACCGGATTTGGAGTTACTGAATCCGACATTGACTGTTGTATCCTCCATATTGTCGCTATTATTTCACACTTGTATCTGTTGTGCCGTGGCTTTCCGTTACTGTCACAGATGTCTGAAGTACCAGGGTTTCCAGGCGCGATGTTGCTGCGAGCCAGCCAACTGTCCTCACCCACGCAAAAGCAGGTCCTTAGTGTCGTGAGGGCTGCCATGGTCTTCGGTTTTTCTTGGCCGAGGTGTCGGGCAAGCCACTCATCGCGGATATTATGCTTAAAGGCCGCCAGGGCCTCAACGTCCGGACAATCGACAATTTGGTTCTTTTTAGTGAGAAACCGAGTCCAGAATTTTCTGGCTGACTCTCTGGGATGTTGGGTAATGTGACTTAAGTCATCAGCATCAGGTGGTCGCACATAGGTGCCCTGGAAGTTATCGACAAATGTGTCCTCAAGATTTTCCCAACTGCCAATGGAGTTTGCTGGCAGGCTATTCAGGCAGTGTCTAGCTAGCCCTTTAAGCTTTAGTGGGAGATACTTGATGGCATGTAGGTCATCACTGCGGGCCATGTGAATGTGGAGAAGAAAATATTTGATCAACACCGCGGGGTCTGTTGTGCCATCGTATGACTCAATGTTGACGGGTTTAAACCCTTCTGAGAATTCATGTTCCATTACTTCGTCAGTGAAGCAGAGGGGGTGTGCGGCGCCTCTGTGCCGGGCTATGTCGTGGCGTATTCCGATTGGGTCTGGTCGGTAATGTCCAGCCTGGCCAGATTTATTAGCATTGTATCCGGCATGACGATCGGTGTCATGAGCTGTGGCGCGCCCCCGTGATCTGTAGATCGATCTTGGTTGTCATGCATTGTTTTCCAATATGTCTCGCAGGTCCTGCGTATTCCCCCGGGCTGTGGTGAACCAGCGTGGGGGTGCGGGCTGGTGTCCGGCCTGATAGCCTGTTTTATCCCGACCACGAGGTGGACGGTCAGCCTCATCTTGTGTTGGAAGTTTTGGCTCTTCGGTCTCTTCTTCCATCGGTTTATGCTTTGGGTATCCCCTGCTCGGGGGCTCAAGTCCGTATTCCTCGGCCGCCAGGGCTTTGGTCCATCTGTCTGTGAGCAGGTCTTGGTCAGCTTGGAGCTGCTGCTGCTTCTTCTTCAGGCTTCGTGTAGTGGCTATAAGCCTGCGCTTGAAGCGCTCCTGCTCTATGGGATCTTTTGGTACGCCGAATTCGTCGTCACTGAGGCTCACCTCGTATTCAGAGGGAGGCATATAGTTATCGTCCTCCAAGTATCCGTCTGTGGCCTGTTCATCTAGGCTAGCCAGCCCGTGTTCCTATTCAGCTTGCTCAAAGTTGGGTTGATCGGGATCGTATTCCTCTTCGGCGCCATCTAGCTTTTCTTCCCCAGTGCCGATATTGTTGTGGCGAGGCTTGGAGCGGCGCCGATGATGCCCGTATTTTGCTTTCTTCCCCGAGGGGTTATCTTCCGTTGCCTCGTCGCCATTGGTTTCTTTGGGAGTATCCACCATGTATATGTCATATGAAGAGGTGGCAGTCCAGCGCCCTGTGGGCAATGGTTCCTGTTCTTCTCCTGCATCGTCGTCTATACCATCGATGTCTTCAGAGTCGAAGTTAAGCACGTCGGTCAAGTCATCGACCGTGGCTATTAAGTGGGTGGTGGGTGGGCAGCGAATTTCTTCGTCGCCAGCTTCCCACTCGAGCCGGACATAGTTCGGCCAGGAGTCTCCTGACAGAGAGAGAGACCTTAAAGAATCTAGCATGTCTCCGAAGGGTGAGTGCTGAAAAATATCCACGGCGGTGAACTCCATGACTGGAGCCCAGTTAGATTCAATGGGCACAGATGCGCGTGGCCCGGAAGACACGGTCGGAGGTGAGTCCGGGGGTCCGAAGACACATATCCCCTTAGGAGAGGAGTCTGTGTTCGGCTCCAACGCCGAGGAGTGTGCGGCCTCCGGGGCGGGGTCCATCCACCCGTCCTTGGAAGGCACGACCCGCTCTGGAACGAAGTCCGGAGAGGTAGTAGGTGCGATGTTCCGAATACTGTCCGACTGCCGATCTAGGTCATGCACGTCGTGATTGGTTGGCGCTCCTGACACAGGCCCGAATCCATCGAAGATCAAGTCTCCGCGGATGTCGGTGGTGTAGTTGAGGTTTCCAAACCTGACCTGATGGCCGGGGGCGTAGCTATCGATCTTCTCCAGATGGCCAAGCGAATTGGCCCGCAGTGCGAAGCCACCGAACACGAAGATTTGTCCGGGGAGAAAAGTCTCACCCAGGACAGCATGGTTAAAGGATGGAGGAGCCATCTAGCCTTGCAGCGACTACACAAAGGAACTCTCAATGAAAGCACCAATGTCGGTGTCAAAACCGGCGGATCTCGGGTAGGGGGTCCCGAACTATGCGTCTAAGGCTAATGGTAATAGAAGACTGGGGACACGATGTTTACCCAGGTTCGGGCCCTCTCGATGGAGGTAATACCCTACTTCCTGCTTGATTGATCTTGATGATATGAGTATTACAAGAGTTGATCTACCACGAGATCAGAGAGGCTAAACCCTAGAAGCTACCCTATGGTATGATTGTTGATGAAGATCGTGATCAGTCCTACGGACTAAACCTCCAGTTTATATAGACACCGGAGGGGGATAGGGTTACACAAAGTCAGTTTACAGAGAAGGAGATCTACATCCGAATCACCAAGCTTGCCTTCCACGCCAAGGAGAGTCCCATCCGGACACGGGACGAAGTCTTCCATCTTGTATCTTCATAGTCCAACAGTCCGGCCAAAGTATATAGGCCGGCAGTCCGGATACCCCCTTATCCAGGACTCCCTCAGCCACCCCCGGCGCCCCCAGCCCACCCAGCCGCCCCGCCCGAACCCTAACCCTAGCCCAACACCGCCGCCGCCGCCGCTCGTGCCGCCGCCACCGCCCGAGCCGCCGCCGACCCCACCGCCGTCCGCCGTCGCCCCACCGGAGCCGCCACCCGCCGCGCCGCCACCGGCCACTGCCGTCCGTTGAGGTAGCCGCCGGAGTTCGTCGCCGCCGCCGGCGGTTTTCTTTAGAAAACCGCCCAGTTTTTTATAAAACCACGGTTGTTTTTTTGATAGATTGGTTTAGTTTTTTTCTGGTTTATTTATTTTGCGGACGTTCGTCCGTACGTTCATTTTAACAAACGGTTTTCTTCGTTTAGCCGCAGATAGCGAACGTTCGTTCGTTAGCCTGTTCGTTCGTTTTTCTTTTTTTCGGATTTTCCGCGATTATTTTCGATCGCGATTTCAGATCCGATTTTCGTTTTAGTTTAACTTTTCGCTTGTTTATCGGAATTAGGTGATTCAAGCGCCTAGAGTGTCGTCTCAAAACCCTCTTTCTGTTTAACCAACTCAAAAAGGTTTTTGCTACTGTAAAATTTCACTTAGGTCCAGATTAGTAAACGAAGCTTGTTTCTTTCGCTGTTTGAGTTTCGTTGCTTCGTTTGATTTGATTCTTTTTGCAAACCGGAGTTCTTAAGTTGAACTTTCTGGTTAGATCTCTTATTCGAGTTTTACCTGTGCATTAGATGAGTTCTTATTGTATGCTTGTTTGTTTGCGATAGAGTACCCGGAGTGTGCCACTTGCTACTACGAGTCTCTAGGTTTCACGGATCATCAGCAAGGCAAGTAACACTTTGATCATACCTCTTTACTACCTAGTTTTATTGCATTAGATCAATCCTCAAACAATTGCATGATTAGGATGTGATTAATATGTGGGGTTTTGGGAAGTAGATGAGGTAGTACCTATTACCTGTTATATTTATCAAACCTTTGGGAGTTACTTCTACGTTTTCTTATATTGCTATGCTATGCTAGTAGGCGTGGATTGGGTGAGTGTATCCATGACAGATGTGAGATTTTTAATTAATGGTTTACTTTAGGTGGCAACTTTAACACACATCTGGGTGGATTAAGGCACCTGGGGAACCCAGTGTTGCCTGTATTTTTGGAAATCCCGGGGTTCCGTGTGATTTTCCTATGGACCGCCACCCAGGCTCAAAGGGATCATGAGATTATTCATGCTAGAAACATCCGTGTGCAGCCACAAGCTATTATGGGCTCTAGCATAGTTGATTAAGTTGTGTGAGCTCTTGAAGTGGTAGACTAGCAGATGTAGTGGGTTGTAGGTGGTATTGTCTACCCGGAGTAGAGAGTTAATGCTTCTAAAAGACTGTGTCTTGGTCATCCGTTTCTCAAACACCATGTAGTGTGAGAAATCCAACGGAGGAGATCGAGTCTTGTGGGGAAAAGTGCGCAAACCTCTGCAGAGTGTACAAACTAATCATGGTTAGTCGTGTCCCCGGATATGGATGTTTTGAGTATCTAGTCCTTGGATTATCATGTTGATCTCATCATGTTACTTAATTTAATTTTGTTGGGTTAATGATGATGCTTAATTGGGATTGAGTTGGGGGAACCTTCTCAATGTTTAACAACCACCATGATAGTTAAATAAAATCTATTCCTTTGTAGTAGGGAAAATTGAATTTATGCAAAACTGTAACCATAGAGCTTTCCACCAGCCATATATTGCATGTAGTGATGGCCTTATTCTGTTCATTACTCTCTATGTGTTACATTGCCAGCATATTCCATGTGCTGACCCGTTTTCGGGCTGCAACATTCATGTTGCAGACTTTTCAGACAACGAGTAAGGTGCCTTAGGTCGTGATCTTATACTCAGTGATGTTGTTGGAGTTGATGGACTCGCTTTATCTTCCAAGCCTTCCGATGTTATCATTATTAGATGGCCTTAAGCCATACTTATTGTAATAAGTTCTCCCTTGAGACTTTTGATGTAATAAGTGTGTGATTGCTACTCTGTTATAAATCCTTCAAGTATTGTGTGTGTTAGCATTACCGATCCAGGGATGACACTGATGCACAGAGAACGGACTATCTGAGGTCTGGTCGCTACAACAACGAACTGGACGTTGCCCCAGATGGCGCACGCCTCCATGCAACCGAGTGTGTGCGCATGCATGTGTTATTCATGTGCATTCTGTGGCCGAGTGTTTGTGCATGCACGTGTTGTGTACTCCTAAGTGCGTTGTGTGCTCCATGTTGTGCGCGTATGTGCATGAGTTGGATCGGATGGAGTTAGTGCAATGGCGTGTGTACATGCGTGGTTGCATGCGTCCTGTACATCGTGGCTTATTGCGTGGTTATCAATATAAACTATAAAACATCTTCAACTTAGCATCCTGATGTATCGTTTCTAGTGGTTAGCGAAGAGTTCATGATCCTTATCAATATAAACTATAAAACATCATGCACGTATTTGTTTATAGGTGGGTGGGAGGCAAAAAACAGGGTAAAACGCGCCAGGTTCCTTGTAGATGCTCCCCGCGAGATTCCTTGCTCCTTCTCGGTCGTCGGGAATCTATGTTCTTCAAATCTTTTCTTTTATGAGAGATTTGTTCGTCCTTTTTGCCAACACGTGAGACATCTAGCATCAAGGTGCACGTGTCATGAAAGAAATGGAGATAATCAGGTAAGCAGTGCGTAAGTGAGTCGTGCACTTCGATGGCACCCACAATGCAATATTTTTTCTCCTTGATGGCCGTGAATAGTGCACGTACTCAACGACGGAGCACGGGATGGTAGCCATGACATGGTCAGCCCTTTTTGGAGAGAGTACGTACTAAATAACTTTGATGTGTCCCATCAACTCACAGAACGACGAGAAGCTTGATTACGCCTTCTTCCTCGCCAACGCGTGCGTGGTGGCTCGCAACACGAGGAGAAACTTTTGCTTCAAGCGGTGGACGTGCAGCAGTTCATTTGGTGTGAGATTGCCAGAAGTACTACTGTAGAACCATCGACTTCCGGAAGAGGCGAAGAGCCAAGCGCAAGGTCACCTACTAACCTTAGTCTAGGCATAGTGAGAGTAACGTAAGTAGGGGTACCTCCTTGTTTTATTCTAGAAAAAACCACACGTGAATATCGAGGTGTTGGTTACATAGAACAAATTTCCTGGAATCCGAGCTCGTCCCTCCTCTATCTCTCTTCTCAGTCACCCAGCAGACGCATGGAGCCCATCGTCTGTTTGCTCATATGTTGTCCCACATGTCAGTGAAAACGCAAGAGGACCCACTGAACCTGCACATCTTTCACCTCGATGTGCTAGTGATGAAAAACAAATCCAATAAAGATCTTTGGTGGCCGCTTTTGGAGTTACTCAGGAGTAGTAAGATTCTATTTATAGTTTAACCCAAGATGCACATCACATGACTTCAACTACCACTCTATTTTCTTGCATGACATGACCTGGATGCTGGATGTCCCACGTGTCGGCAAAAGGAGGAAGAACTCGACCAAATCTTTGGTTGTGCTCTCGGATTAGACTAGTTGTGCTAACTTAAAATTTTATTGTGTAGAATGGATGCAAGTTTTGGTATTGGGAAGAAGAGTACATCGATATATTGATAGAGCAAAATTTAGTAGATGTTCTAGCACTTTTAGCTAGCATAGAGGCTAGAGATGAGACTGGTGCACTTGTTGATAGAATAGAGGCTAGACATGAGACTAGATGCGAGGAAGCAACGTCTACTTCTTTACACTCGGAGAAGAAAGAAGCACACAAGATCGAGCCTCCGCAGATCAACAATGAATGCATCCCTCTCTCTGCTCTGGGTTCCATACGCATGTGTTGTATCCTCTATTGTATTCATTTTCTCTTCTTCTATCAATGAAAAGATACGCAAGATTTGCATATTCGCGAAAAAAAGATCAACAATGAATGCACTGAGAAGGCACTAATCCAACTTACAGGAGCAGTTATGGAAGTTGGATATCTTCTAAAATGTATTATTGTGGTTCTTGTTTTCTTTGGTCTTGCTTTTCTAGTCAAAATTTTGGTGATGTATTTACATGTACCAAAAAATCAAAGATGAAAAAAAGATATGTGTTTGCAAAGAAAAATGTACGCGGTCGGGATGCATCTGCGCGTTTGGCGCACGGCCACCGCATCCGAGAAATCGCCTGGACACGACCCCATTGCCCTACGCAAATGGATAGAATCCGGGAAAAACGGAGGTCCATTTGGGGTCATGCGTTGGAGTTGGCCTTACAAGTGGGACCACAGTTGAGGAAACCGACTATCGGCAAACCCCCACCTCGCCTGCCGCGTGATGGCCGAGTTAGAGAAACGACGAGGTTGAAGAGATTGATGTAGCACGGACTCCAAGAAATATGGTGTCAGATGGAAGTCGTGCTGGTGGCGTGTGTCGTACTCCTGGACGTAAATGCTTGTTCTGGCCCATGCCACCCTACTACTACTACTACTTATAGTAGTAGTATCGAGGATTTGAGGTGCTGATTACGTACAACGCACACATTAACATATGGCCCACCTCACACTGTGGCCAAATTTCCTGGAGTCTGTGATAGGTTAAAAAGTGTTCTTTGTGAGGGTGGGTGGCTGGTCTCAAGTTTAAAACTTGTTGTATTACGTATACGTAGACGTAGAGATAGTGCAGCAGTTCTGACAGTTTGAACCCAAACATCAGAATGCAATTTCTACTGGACTCATCCGAGGACCTAGGATGATAGGATTCGTAGCTACAGTAAAAACACCTGCCCGACGCGTGAAGCATGTGAAGCTAGTACAAATAGTGTACTACTATTGTTGATTGGCCTCATCCGATAACCTGTTGCAATGCACGTACAATTATGTATTTGGAAAATAATTTTTTGCCTCGTCACATCACTCACTCAGAGAAGCGACTCGAAAGCCATTCATAAATTTAGTAAGTTTATCACAGGCATATCATTTTATTACATACAACATGTCATCAACGCACAATGGCAACGAGGCAAGTGGCGAAGGCCCTACCGCGCCGGAGCTTGGTCAGAGAGAACGGGGGGTACCGCAGATCGGGAAGTGCTTCCTCAACGCCGTCAAACAGAGAGACGATGCACATCCTCCCTTTTCGTCGGCGGACGGGATGCAGTCGGATCACTGACCAGCACTGAGAGAGAGAGGCCACCGCCGCCTTGTGTGAGATGGTGTGATGAGAGACAAAACCATTTTTCCATTTTCCCCACGGCAATCGTTTTATATTCTGTACGTGCCATTGAGGAATATATAACTTTATTTAATACTAACGCGTCAAGTCGAACTTTGTTCCGTCTAGGTGTGGTACCTGACTTCCTTCGACTAAACAACCTCTACACGCGTCAAATTATCATGTGGGCTGCTTTTTCGTACAAAAACGAACTCCACAGTGTACCCGCGCGAGTGTGGCCGGGAACGAGACGTGAGTACGTGCGTCCTACATGCACCTCTTCTTTAGGAGCAGGTACGTACGTGGGTGGGTGTGAGAGAGATGGTTTGTGTGAAACAGAGGCAATGTGTTGATGATATCTCAAATAGAAAAACGTAACATATGCAATGTGTGTGAAACGGAGTCGTGGACATGAGATATCGATAGAATTGAAAATAGGAATGAAGTGTGTGGCTGTGCGATCGATAAAGAGTGCCATCGAATTTGTGTTTGCGCACGTCAAAGATATAGGGCGGCTGGCCTACTAGAATTTGAGAGGGCAGAGGTGCAGTTTTTCTCCATGGCATGGATACCTACCTACAACGTTCGACTATCGGTGTGTGTGTGGGGGGGGGAGGGGGCAGAGCCCGATCGACTAGTATATGTGTGGGGAAGGAGAGAGACCTAGCTATGTATTGAGGGGGATCGATCGGCATCCATGGATATGTGTAGCAGAGGAATAAGGTTGGGAGAAAGACAAAGGTAGAGCGTCTGAGGGTTGGTGGTGGAGTGGCGTCTCACAAATGGTGGGAGAGGCCTGCTAGACAAATGGAGGGTATGAGTGCAATATCAATAAGAGAGGGTGGGGGATGTCTGTCTGTCTATGCACGTGCGTGTGGGAGACGGGTCGGGAGGTATGCAAGGATGATGAGGGGAGACGATATGGTTGTGGTAAGCATACGTAACTACATAGGAAGATCAACTGTCGTGTGTCCGAGAAAGGGAGAGACATAACTAGCAAGGTAAGTGTATTAGTGTGTGGGGAAAACGAATTATAGTCGACCTGGCTATATGTAGGGAGATCAGTACGTATACACGCCTACATGTGTTAGAAGCAAATAAGGTCCGGAGAGACAGAGATGAGGAGAGGGGTGCGGCTAGGAGGTGGTGCGAGAGGCCTACCATGTCGAGGGGGGAGGAGTGTGCGAGTATGAGATCAATGAAAAGAGGGGCGGGAGTGTGCACCTGCATGGAACCGTATTGGACATAGGGGGCATGGACGGTGAGAAGAGAATAGGGGAAGTATATATGTGTTTGTGTTTGGCACACTTGGCTAGAGAGGTATATCAACCGGTGTGTGCTGGAAAGAAGGAGTCGGGGGCCTACACACACCGTGGGTGGACCACCTAAAGAAAAATAACGAACGTGCGCGATGGAGGGGACTCTAAGGGTGGGTGAGAGGGGGCGGGCGTGTGCATGCACGATAGAAAGTTAGCGCTAGCTAGCTACAAATAGAAGAGGATCGTGAAGGTGTAAAAGGCGAACAAAGATCATAATTCATTATAAAAAAATGGATACAGATACTTTAAGAACATATCATAATGTAGAACATTGATTATAATTTGGGCTAATGTGTGGCTTTTGGTGCTCAGATCTAAATACTTGTCATAATGTAGGGGGAGGGGCACTATACTTTGTGTCATAAAGACGGTGTATGTATGGAACATGGTTTAGATTATGAATATATAGTTAGTACATCAAATGTACTATTATTTGGTATCAACATCAAGTGTATTCAAAAAATAGAATTCGAGTTCATGTAGTACACATAGTTCATATCTATCTCTATAGTAATCATGTGGTGTGTTATTAAGGTAATACATGAATGATGGTTGAAGTTGGCAACAATCATGATTGTAGATTCTTATTGAAATAGAGAAACGAATTCAAATTCAGTTCGAATTGCAGCGGTAGTATATACATTTGGAATGCACTAAAATGTTGGTATGAGGTTATTACATGCATTATACAGCAAGCGAAAATAATAATTGGACATAAAATGGATTCATACTCCCTCCTTCCATCTATATAGGGTGTAATGCGTTTTTTAAGACCGCCTTTGACTATTGACAAAATTAATAGTACATGACATGCACAATGTGAAAATTATATCATTGAAACCTCCTTTCACACACGAATTTAATGGTGTCCTTTGTGTAAGTTGCATGCCATAAATTATTGCTCTAATATTTGCTCAAAGTTAGCATCGAAAAATGCATTAGGCCCTATTTAGATGGAAGGAGGGAGTAGCTTTGAATAGCATTTGTATAGTAAAACGGGGCAAGACTCTCTCTTTGTGTGGTGTGAATAGTTTTATTTTTTTCATTTTCTTTTTGGTTGAGGGAAGTGCGAATTGATTTGGTACATACAAGTACAATATTACACGTTAGACTTGTCCCTAAAATTCAACCCACGCCTTGTTATATCCCAAAAATTCAGACATCGTGCTCATAAAACTGGCGCCTTCACAACCAGCGCCTTGTTATCCCGAAATTTCAACGCGCGTGAAAACTCCCTCCTGCTGCCAAATCCCGACACGTGAAATCCCCCTTCTAACCCTGAGCCGAAAGGGCCGCTAATTCAAATCGGTGGGGGGGGGGGGTACTTTTGTAACACACCCTACATTTTGGACAAGCGCGTCCCTAAGTCATGGTTCACCCCCTCCCATCGCCTTCTTTTCGCCATTCTAAATCCCAGGCCGCCATAACCTCTCCGCTCCAGCCGCGAAACCCCACCCTCCTTCGTCCTCCACCTATCGCTACCCAGCCAGAGCCTCTTCCCCGACGACGTCTTCCATCGCAACAGCTCGACGTCCCTCATCCACCTCCTCGGATGAGGATCCGTCGTCCATCTCGTCATCCTGCCGGTTCAGCCGCCCCGTCCTCCACCTCCAAGGAGCTGCTCCGACGATCGCCTCGTCTATCACGGCTACTCCATCCCCACAGCACCGCCTTAACCTGCTCCACCGGAACCGCAGCATCCTCACCGACTTCTCGGACGAAGCCGAGGCCTACTCGGCGCCACCAAAGAGGATGTATACTCATCGCATCGCACATTCTCCTAAACTCGACCTCCCGGCGCCAACGGTGCTCCATCCCGCACCCCCATGGAGCGTCTACCTTGAAGCTGGCGCCGCAGGCGACATCTCCATGGTGACTCTCCCCCAGTGCGAGGCCCCTTCGGCGGCGGCGGCCATACCAGCCGGATTTGTTGCTGCTGCTCCGGCTCTCGCTCGATCGCTCGCTCGCCCAGCTGCTACTGCTTCGACTCTCGCTCGCTCGCTTGTGCTGCTGCTGCTGCTCTCCCCCTCACTCTTGATGTTGCTTTGCTCCGATTTAGCTACACTTCAGTCGACTAAATCGACTTTTGGGTCAGTCGATTTTCAGGGGGGCTCGCCGGAGTTAAGGAAGAACCACCCACAGCGGGGACGGGGGCTCGCCGAAGAGGTACCCCACTATCTATCTCTGGGTTCAGGATGGGGGGCGGGAGGCCTAGAGGGCTGGCCCGGGCGGCGGCGGGGAGTTGTTTCAGGGCGACGAGGTGGCGCTGGGGCTGGTGGTTCGGCCGGTGGTGGCTGGCGGCTCAGGGGGGTGTAGGTTGAAGATGAACTACAGGCCCTCCCTAAACTACATGTCAAGTGCCTCTCGGCTACCATTGCGTTCAGTTTCGATAGTAACATTCAGATTCCACAGTAAATTTCAGTTTCAACAGTTAAGTTCAGAGTCAACAGTTTTACCTCATCTGTTGTAGTCAGGTGGTTTTTGGTGATGTAAATTTTACATATATTCTACATCATCTATTGGAGATGCTATTAGAATCCTACTTGAGATTGACGATGTCTGTCTTGTGCTGCTTCAGCCTTGACGTCTTACGGCTCATCGGAGCTGCTCCAACGACAGAATGATCCATCACAACAGAGCAGTGCCCTGGACGCCGTCTATAGATTCCTCAAATCTTCCTACACACCTCCGTCAGCCACCTCTGCCTCAACTGCTTCAGCGACCAACCCAATGATGTTGAGGTCGACACGGCTACGTCAAAGAGGTTGTACACTTGTTGCATCACTTATTACTATACATTCATGTCGATCCATTAGGGCTATTTTGGTTTAACGGAAAAACATAGCAATAGGGAATTTTCCAATGGCACTCTACTATTCAATTATTCATGCATTTTGTTGAAAGGGATGAAGCAAAACATCCACATGGACCTACTTTTCAAAATCCTATGCATGAAAACAAGACCAAGTGCATTAGTGGCAGAATAACATTCTAACTGTACACGCTTTCATATGGTTTCACTTTATTTTGGCCATGTTTCTTTGCATTCCTCTGCTCTTCCAATTCATGTTAACCAAACACCCAAGTTGACAGAAATCATGTATTTACAAATGCTCTGTTTACCATGTGCATTCATATCCTATTCTGGTGTTTTTCCTATCCCTGTGTTTTTAGAATCATGCAAGCCAAATGAGCCCTTACAGAATTACTTCAGTTATAGGTAGGTGTCGAAGGGAACTTTGTGTGGTTTGTCATGCTCCTGCCGCGACTTCGTCCACCTCACCTGAGTTGCTCCATGGACAAAAGCATCCACCAAACCAGACATCACGACTCCTGAACATCTTTCGCCGCCTCAGATCTCCTTCCCTGCCGCCAGCACCCCCCCCCCCAACGGCATCACCATCAACGACTCAGCAGATGAACCTGAGGAGTACAAGGGTCCACAAGAGAGGTCGCACTCTTTTGTTTCTTCTTATGTTATGCATTGCTTAAAATTACCTGCTACTTTATTGTCCTGTTCACCTCTTGGACTCCAAGTCAGGTCCAAATTAAAGTTCAAACTTGAGTTCTAAATTAGTTGTGGGGCACATATCGAGGCAGCAATGAATAGTATGTTTGTCTAATATCTGGTTCGCCTAGGGTATGCCTATGTTGTTCATCTTGGGTGGGAAACAAATAATAAAGCAATCAGCATCTGTCTTTTTATTAAATTAAAGGAATCATCAGCCTGCTATCATTATTTTTGGATCCATCCACTGGTTGTTACCATCACTCTAAATTTCTGCATGCTCAGCATTTTTTTCGTATGCATGTCAGATATTGTACACAGTCATGCTGAACATGTAGAGAAAAGAGAAGAGTTTTGTGTGGCAATACAATGTCATGCAGACATCACTCAATGGTGGGTTCAATGGCAAACCCTCCCCACCCCTCTCCAGATTGTAATCCATAGGAAGATATCTGTTCTGAGGCGGATTCAGACGCCGCTGACCACTCCTATTTACCCCCAAGGTGTTTGCTCTACCTTAGCATGATGATATTAGTCATATCATGCATATGTTGCCTTGCAGTGCCTACTTTTGACATCATATATGTCATCTGCTTAGTTTAGACATGTTTTGTAATGCCACATGTTTAGTTTCTATATCATATATGGGAATTATGCAGTCTCATTTCTTTTAGCCAGCCATAATATATGTGAAATGTGCAATGCCATCCTGTTTAACCAGGCATCATATATTTGAATGATATCTTGCCCATCCTTTTCTTCATTACATTTCCATTTGCCGACAATTTTGTACATTAAACTACTCTTCCTGTGAATCAGCCATTTGGGTGGGAGATGGAAAAATCTGGAGTGAAAACAAGGCCTTCAGAGCAGACAGTGCTACCTGTCAAAGCAGATCTCTTGTTGGGTCCCGATAGCTCCTCAGAGATGGATTCAGAGACATATGACCAGTCCTATTCCCCCACCGAGGTGTATGCTCTAACTTGGCATGGTTATACTGCTCATATCATGCATATGGTGTCTTGCATTGCATAGTTTAGACATCATATACACAATATTCATTGCCATATTATTAGTTTAGACATCATATCGAATGCCCTTTGTTTAGCATATAAATCACATATGCTAATTAAATGATGCGATCCTGATTACTTAGATAACATGTAGGTCAATTATGTCATGCGATCCTATTTAGTTCTTCATCATATCTTTGAATTATGTTATGCTATGCTATCCAGTTTAGATAGACATCATATATGTGAAATTATGTCATGCTATCCATTTTAGTTAAACAATATACATGTCAACTATTTCATGCCCTCTTTTTTCCACACTATCTATTGCATCTGTCTCTCATACGATGTCTGTACATTCAATTATGTTTCATGTTTATCAGCCATTTGAATTGGAGCGGGTGATGCCAGTATCTAGCAGACTAAAAACACGGTCTTCAAAAAAACAGTGCTACCTCTTGGTGGAGATAGCACCCCGGTTGTACATGCACAAGAACCAGCCCTACCACATATAACCCAAACTCTCACAGATTGTACCCCTACTGTGATGGACAGAGAACCAGCTTCACCCAATCTAACCCCAACCCTAGCAGATAGTAACCCAGTTCCTGTTGACACAACACCATCTCCACCACAGAGCCCCCAAACAAGAGCAGTTAGTAAGGCAGCTCCAATGCACAAAGGGCTAGTACTACCACGGTGAACCCCAACTCCACTAGTTAGTACGCCGATTCCTGTGGAGGAAGCACAACCAGCTAGTCTTAGTTTAGCATCTAACGCATTTGATGTTGTTAAATCGTATGTGTGTATCTTCCCATCTTGGAAATATTATACTGAAGATGAAGGAAAATTCCAGTTGTAGTTGTTTGTCCAGGAGTTAAGTGTAAGTAATGTTATTCATGGCAATTACTTTGCTTTGTCCCATACATCCTACCTCCATGATGGTTATAATACAACAAAATTTCCCATTTTTCTCTATAGAGAAGGACCAATTTGGAAACTCAGGATGAGGTAACCTGTGCTAATACCTCTGCTATCTTCAAGAATGCTTGGTGGCAGTATCGGAAATTACCTGAAGAAAATGTACTTCACCAGCAAAGAAACTCATCAAATTCCCTTACATTCTCCTGAGACACATTTATTGGACGATGACTGGGAACGCCTTGTTCTATACTGGTCCCGAACCAAGAATGTGGTTAGGTCTATGAGCTCATTTTCTATTTTTAAGTACTATATTCTTGTGTCTTACTGTACTCTGTTCATGTAGAACAAGTGCCTAAACCTGACGAACAACTGTTCTAATTTAAGATTCCATTGCTATCATAGTTCAAAAAAGCGCTAGGCGTTAATTGTGCATTTTACCACCGCCTTGCGCTTTACTAACCAAAGCGCATGCTTATGCGCAGTTATGCACAAATTAAGCATAGTTATGCACAATGCGTTTTGCCAACGCCTAGAGCCTAGGCACGCTTAAGCGCTCGCTTTGGCGCGCCTTTTTTAACTATGATTTCTATGGTGCATACTACTTTCCTCTTGTATCACTGTATTTACTCATACAAACTTATTTTTAAATTGAAGGATCCAATCGAAACTCCAATGGCACAACAGGTATGTTCATGATGTTTCTTTAACAAGTATGCTCTTATCAATAGCTTTGTTGATTTCAATCTCAATTGTGTATACAGTTGACTTCTCATATCATGCACATTACTAGCATCACAACAGAGCCAATAGTGTTGTTGTACATGTAGACCCGTGGTACCCATCTGAAATCTTGTTGTGCCGTGTAGTTTCCCACGCTTTGTATTCTTTCACTGCTGCTTTGTCTTGAACTGATAAGATTTGAACCATGTCTCTATTTTGATTTGGCAAGACAATGAAGTGACCATAGGACATAGATATATGTTTGTTTGATGCTTTTATTATGTACTAGTACTTGGCAATAGAAGACTGGGTAGTTTAATCATGTCCACCTTACTAATGAACCGGTTCACCAAAATGAGTTTCATATACTAGTACATGCTAAACCTGTTATGTGTCTGCTTGTTTCTTCTTTTAGAATGCTGACAGAATATTGGGGAAGAGTGCCTTATTAAGCAATGGTAAAGGAAGTAATGCATATAAGGATCAGGATAGTGAGACATCCTTGTTGATCTCCAACAAAGCTGATAAAACAGCTAAGGAAGACTATCTTGAAGACAGTGAGACAACCCCAAAGTCCTGTCTTGGTTTAGTGTTCGAGTTACTGGCCACTACCGCTTGCATAAGCTATTCAAACTCACTGTTTGAATCAGTTCAGTTTCTTGAGCCTCAACTACAAGATGAAAGACATCGATCAACTGTGCTGCAACAAGAAGCGGAAGGACTGCAGAAGTCCCTGGAGCATTCAGATGCATACTTTCTGGTGCAACAGCAAGCGTTGGAGGATTTTAGTGCCAAACAGGACAAACCTAATAAGCTTGCTAAGCTTATTGTCAGCATGGTGGATACCTAGGATAACGTTTAAGCTCTTCTGAAGTTGTTTCAGTTATGCTGCTATTTTGCTGCCGCGTTTATTTGCACTGGTGGCCAATTTTGACGGCCAGTGTATGTAATATGCTGCTTTGTTCCCTATATTTGCATTGGTGGCGAACTTTGATGCCCAGTGGATGTAATATGTGTAATAGAGGTAATAGGCTAGCGTTAATTGCTTGCTTATTTATTTCCTTATTGTCTTGTTTAGTTGTTTGCTTGTAGTCACTTCGGTTCTTTTTCTATGTTTTTCTAGTGGCCACAATAACCTATTTTTGGAAACTAGGCCAAAATAATAATGGCAACACACGGACTATTGTAACCATGGGCCTCCTGCGGGCCGTATGATCCATGGGCCTTCTACGGGTAGTAGGATCCATTGGCCTTCTATACGGGTCGTAGGATCCATGGACCTTCTACGGGCCGTATGATCCATGTGCCTTCTATGGGCTGTACGATCCATGGGCCTTCTACGGGTCGTACAATCTGTGGGCCTTCTACGGGCCGTAGGATCCATGGGCCTTCTAAGGGGCGTATCATCATTTCGCCAATAATGGGCCTTATTATTCGTGGACCATAACGGGTCGTTAATAGGCCATATTTGGTAACTCTACGAAAACAGCCCAACGGGTTTTTTGACATGAAAACAGCCCAACGTATTAACGGGCCACAAACGGGCCGACTGTAACCACGGGCTGAATTTGGCCCACAAGCAGAAAATGACAGTAATGGGCCGTAAGTAACCGAATGCTGGAAATGAGCCCAAGAATAAATGGGCCCTGAGAAGGCCGAAAGACAACATGGTCTGGAAACGACCCAATGGAATAATGGGCCGTTAATGGGTACAAAGTGATACACTGTTCATTATGGGCCAGTTTCACCACGGGCTGTTAATGGGCCAAGAGTTACAAAGGGTCGCATATGGGCCGAAAGACGTCATGGGCCATACATGGGCCAGAAGTTAAAACGGGCTGGAATCATATTGGAGGGCCCAGATGATGCTACTAGCCCTAATTCAGAGAGGTCATAACGGGCCCTGGGTTAGCAGGTTGTAAATGGCTATATGCGAACATGCCATTAACAAGCTTTCCGTGGGCCGGCCCATCACCTTTTGACCAAGTCAAACGGGTCGTCCTTTTCACAGGAATGGGCCTCTATTGGGCCGTGCCATGTGTCGACGTATCATAGGCGCCTTGGATCCAATGAGTGGATGACATCTGTCCCAACGGTGAGCCGAAACCTGTTTCCTCAAGCCAATGATGATTTTACACGTGGAAAATCCCCATTGGTCGGGGCTGCTAACGGGTTATCGGATCCAAAACCGGACCCGATAGCTTAACGTCGTTCCGTTATGGTGGATGCCACGTGTCGGTCACCCTTGAAGAATGCACATCTGTGAAGCGCGATTTATCGTCATGGAAGTGGACACTTCCGTGATGATAATTTTGGTAATGTCATGGAACACTTCTACGACAGCACATGTATGACTATCTTGATTCTGTCATAAAATTGTCATGGATGTACATGCATGACAGAAAATGTGACCTACTGTGACAAACACGTATCATCACGGAAGTGTATTTTTTTGTAGTGCGATGAGTTGTTGTACTTGCCATTGGATCTCCTTAGTTTCCTCAGGGTTGACATGGTAGGGAGCTTTGTTAGGTAGAGGTGCTCCAGGTATGAGGTCGATTCGGTGCTCAATGCCTCGTAGTGGAGGTAGACCCGGAGGTAGCTCATCGGGGAAAACATCACGGAATTCCCGCAAAAAAGAAGACAACACTAAAGGTAGATCGTGAGAGTTGTTAGTTTTGTAGCCTCGTCCTTGCACACAAGGACATAGTGCATAACACGTGATGGGTTCTCACACACATCTCACTTTTGGTGGCAAATAGGACTAAGTTTTTCTTTTCGCTCATCACGGAGGCACTTGATTTTGGCTTGTGGCGCTCACTTTATTTTGGGTGGATCATTCTCTCGCGCTTCTCTCCATGATGGGTGGCTTGCTTGTCGGTGATCAATTGACTTGGAGACAAAGGTCGTAGCACATTCTCCTTTCCTTTCATCTTGAAGCTATAGTGATTGGTACGCCCATTGTGGATGATGCCGCGGTCAAATTGCCATGGTCGACCAAGAAGGAGGTGGCAAACAGACATCGGGATGACATCACACTCCAAAGTGTCTTCATATGCTCCAATTTTGAAGGAGACTTTGACCGTATGATCAACTTGTATAGTGCTAGAATCGCTTAGCCATTGGACCTTGTAGGGGTGCGGGTGCTTCATCTTGACTAACTAGATCTTGGAGCATAGTTCTTCACTTGCCAAGTTGTGACAACTCCCTCCATCAATGATGACCTTGATGGACCTTCCATTGATGTCGGCCTTCGTGTGAAAGATGTGGCATCTTTGGTCTTTGTCTTGTTGATGTTGAAGAGTCAAGACTTTGGAGACAACGGGGGCGGGGCTCAAATCCTCATCAGAAAATACTTGATCATCTTCATCTTTGTTCATGCGCCGGTGCATGGCCACTTGCTCAAGGGCTTCCATTTCCTCTTCACTCATGGAGTCATAGGTTCCGTCGTTGTTGAGGATCATGGTGCGCTTGTTGGTACACTCAAAGTACTTGTGGCCTCGGCCGCCGCAAGTGAAACACTTGATAGAACTTGTATTGAAGGACTCATCGGTTGGAGTAGATGATGAGGCGCGCATCTTGAAGTTGCTTGTAGTAGGAGGACGACTTGAGTTTGCCGAAGTTTTCTTGTAACTCGACTTGTCGCCGTTGTTCGTAGATGGCTTGGTTGAGGTAGAAGATGTTGGAGTTGTTGAATCTTGGGTGTTGGAGAAGCCGTATCTCTTGGACGATTACTTGGCGTACTTCAAGTCATCTTGCACTTGACATTCTGCTTTGGTAGCTTGATGCACAAGCTCAATGTGGTTGGAGTAGGGTTGGAAGTTGGCAATCTTCTTGATGGGATGATTGAGGCCATTCAAGAAACGGGCCATACTTTGCTCATCATCATCCGTGACATTGGCTCTTATCATGGCCATCTCCATTTCCTTGTAGTATTCCTCAACGCTCTTTGTTCCTTGCTTGAGTAGTTGGAGTTTCTTGAAGAGGTCGCGGTTGTAGTAGGTTGGCACGAAGCGTGCTCGCATGGCATCTTCCATTTCCTCCCATGTGGTTATTGGTGGTTCACCTCTTGCTTCTCGGCGTTCAAGGACTTGTTCCCACCATATGAGCACATAGTCTTGGAACTCAAGGGATGAGATAGTGATCTTCTTCTCTTCATCATAGTTGTGCAAAAAAAAGATGTTGTCGACCTTGAATGCCCATGAAAGGTACTCTTCGGCATCATTGCTTTCATTGAACTTGGGCATGGTGAACTTGAGCTTGCCATAGCGTTGCTCTTCATTGTGTTGTGGTCGAGGGTGATGATGACGCCCTTGACGTGGAGGATTATAAACCTCATGTTGCTCTTAGCATGGAGGATTTCCAATTTCGTCTTGCTCTTGATGAACTTTAGGTTGTGGAGAAGCTTGTCGAGCATGTGGAGGAGCTTGAGGAACTTGTCGATGCACTCTTGCTTGGTAGGCTCGCTCTTGAATTTGTTCGCGAAGTGCTTCCTCTTGATTACGCCTATCTCAGTTGCAGTTGGCAATGGCTCGACTTGACCCTCGGAGGGCACGTTGCGCTTCAAGTGCTTGAGCTTCGCGTAGTCGTTGTTCTTGACGCTGAGCCTCGGCATCTTGTTCGTCTTGATGTTGTCGCGCTCGTTGTTCCTCTTGGAGACGTTGATGTTGCCTTTCTTGTGCTTGTGCAGGAGAGACTTGGTTTTGTCGATGATGATGTGCTTGCTGGTTGAATTGCTCTTGTGGATGATTGTCGTGTAGAGGATTGCGAGATGCTTGACGGTCTTGATGCGCGGCTCGACGTAGAGTGTTCGATGTCGGTGTACTTGAGCCGGAGAAGGTGTCGTTGGTGTGTCGACTCGAATGGCTCCGTCTTGGGTAGGAAGAAGTGGAAGAATGGCGGTTCACCAACAAGTCATGAATCTTGTCCATTCTTGCATCGTTCTCTTGTTTGTGAGCGTCGAGCTTGTTGTCGAAGTAGTCTCTTGTTCGTTGCTCAGAGAGTCGCAAGTCGGTGGGAGATTGTCGATGTGGTCAATCATTGCTTGTTGTTCTTGATGCAAAGCTCGTTGTGCACTGAAGAGGTGGCTCTTGGTGACATATGATGACATGTCGTCGTCTTGCTCGATGAAGAGTGGGTTGGTAGAAGAACTTGGCCTATCCATCATTCCAAACAAAATATGTGAGTGGGAGAAAGAAAAGAACTTATACCAAATGTACCTTGACCGATGTTGAAGATGGATCAATGATCACTCAAATGTGGAACAAGGAAATAGCACAATTGGTACCAATTATTGTCGGTTCTCACACCTACACAAGTAAAAGCTTATGGTGGCACAAAATTTGATGCAATTGTTAGTGAGCTTCAATAATGTTGGAAAAGATTCACAAATTTGCAAATGCAACAAGTAGACCAATAGCGATATGTCGTACACAGAAACACACACGCAAATAGATAAGTGGGGTCGTGCAACCAAGGAATGAGCCAAAATGTGGAATCCACAAAAATGCTCTTGTTGCACAACACTAGAGAGATGCTAGCATGATTGCACAATAGGCGGATACGGAACTTGTGCACAACCTACTAAGGCAAAAATGCAACGACCTCTATCCCAAGTATGCTATATGTATGGTATTCCGATGGTATGATCCAAGATGATCGGATATGACAATCTTAATGTAGTATGATGTTATGGTTCTTGCTTATAAGCTCTTTGCTTATCTTTCCCTTTTTGCTTAAAAGCTTGTTTGGCTCTTTCACTTTTGAGCTCTTTTCTCATGCAAAATTTCACGAACCAAGATAGCAATTGTGTATGCGATGACAACTTTGTGACACAAAATATGATACCAAGATATGCATCACTATGATATGGTATGTATGCTATGGTGAGTATGATCACTAATGTGCACAAGTCACATTGCCGGCAATACTCAAAGGCTAGTCTTGATGGGTAAGCAACGCAAAAGTAAGGCTATATGGTTATCAATGCAAATGGCATGGAATAGACAAAGATGTCGTTCAGGTTACCTCCGCGTTAGTCGTTTGAAAGCACAGACGCTTTTTGGCGATGATGAGTCCTTGGCTAAGATGAGCGGTGGTGATGTTAATGTCAAACCGTACCTATATAGCCGAAACACAATAGGACACGGGAACCACAACTCAAATTCTCACAGACCAAAATGGGTCAAAATTGTCGTATGTGGTAGCGGTAAGTGATGGTGGTTCTTGCGAAAAGCGGTGGTGGTATGCGGAAATGATGGTGGTATGCGGAAGTGTATGTGGGCACCGGGGCAAAATTTGGCGAAAGTTAGGCAGAAAATGGGGCGGTGGATGGAGTTGTTGCTGACAGGGGCCGGATGTCCGGGACAGGGAGCCGGATGTCCGGGGCAGCCGGATGTCCGGGGGTCATGGGCCGGATGTTCGGGCTTGGGTTCCATGGACGAACGCAATGAACTCCACGGGGGAAAGGCAACTTCGAGGCAAAATTCAGATGCTTTAGTGCATGGAAATTGCGGAGAAGATGGCAGAAATCTAGATCCAACAAAACTTCATCACACCAAAAAATCACAAAAAAAATTGGGGCTATTTTTGGTGGGGATTTTTGGATTAGGATGAAAAACAACAAAATCAAGCTAGAAAACAAAGGGTAGGGGCTCCAAAAACATGATCAACGTGGCTCGTCATACCAAGATTATGTAGGGTGGAATCCTAGATGCCCGATCTTTCACGTTTGGAGGGGATCCTACGAAGAACACGAGGGGAAAAGGAGGAGGAACACAAGGGAAATCACTCAACCAACAAGAGATGGTCACACATGTGCAAGATCCTCGAAACACAAAGAGATACACGATCCGAATCCAACAAGGGATGATACACAGGGTAACCAGTTCTTCTCCGTGAGGAGGTCTTGAGTTCTTCCCGTTAGGGGTCTTGAATCCAAGTGGGTCTTCTCCGAAGAGGTGTCGGTCCCTCGTGGTGGAGTAGATCCAGATGGATGAGCGAAGCTCTATCTCACATATCAGCTAACACAAGGCTGACCTTAGAAAGAGGGTGGAGGAGGAGTATATATAGTCTAGGGGGTGAAGGAATACATGGGCTCGGCCCTTTACACTGTGCGCAGACAGGGGTGGCCGGACGTCCGGGCGTCGGGCCGGTTGTCCGGGCGCTCGCGAGGCGCGGGATGTCTGGGCATTGGAGCCGGATGTCCGGGCTGGTAGGATTCAGCTTCTGTGATGGGGCTCCGGATATCCGGCGGTCGAACCGGATGTCCGGCTGCTCGCCGAGCACCGGATATCCGGGGCCTGGGCCGGATGTATGGGGCTTGTAGCTTCGGCTGGGCTGTGGCTGTGGTAGATGTTCCAGGGGCCGGATGTCCGGGGCTTGGGGTCGGATGTCCGGGTCCTGGGGACTTCTCCGATTCCTTCCGTCGTTCCTCTTCGTCCATGAACTTGGGGCCTTGACCATCTTCATGTGCATCCTCGGGAGGGTTCTCTTGGTACCTAATCATGCACAACATTTCGGACTTAGGTAGTAGTCATGTTTCGAGAGGATCGTATGAGATATCACTAAGGAGAGAAGTCACCTCGGTCTCGAGAGCGCTAGCTCGTGCTCGTGTCATGGGTCCTCTTGGCACTTGGTGACACGATGGTAGGTCCATGGGGATGACCGTAGTATGCTCCGCATCAGAAAGGTATATTTGATATACATGTTATTGATGTGTACCTTACTAATGCTCGTAGTAGAGCCTGGGTATTTGATACTGGTTTTGTTGCTCATATTTGCAACTCGAAATAGGGGCTACGGATTAAACGAAGATTGGCTAAGGACGAGGTGACAATGCGTGTGGGAAATGGTTTCAAGGTCGATGTGATCCCTGTCGGCACCTCTACATCTACCTTTGGGATTAGTTTTAGACCTGAATAATTGTTATTTGGTGCCAGCGTTGATCATGAACATTATATCTGGATCTTGTTTGATGCGAGACGGTTATTCATTTAAATTAGAGAATAATGGTTGTTCTATTTATATGAGTAATATCTTTTATGGTCATGCACCCTTGCTGAGTGGTCTATTTTTGTTGAATCTCGATAGTGATGATACACATATTCATAATATTGAAGCCAAAAGATGCAAAGTTGATAATGATAGTGCAACTTCTTTGTGGCACTTCCGTTTAGGTCATATCGGTGTAAAGCGGATGAAAAAACTCCATGCTAATGGACTTTTGGAATCACTTGATTATGAATCACTTGGTGCTTGCGAACCGTGCCTTATGGGCAAGATGACTAAAACTCTGTTCTCCGGAACAATGGAACGAGCTACTGACTTATTGGAAATAATACATACCGATGTATGTGGTCCAATGAGTGTTAAGGCTCGTGGCGGGTATCATTATTTTCTTACCTTCACAAATGATTTGAGCAGATATGGTTATATCTACTTAATGAAGCATAATTCTAAAACATTTGAAAAGTTCAAAGAATTTCAGAGTGAAGTGGAAAATCATCGTAACAAGAAAATAAAGTTTCTACGATCTGATTGTGGAGGAGAATATCTGAGTTACGAGTTTGGTCTTCATTTGAAACAACATGGGATAGTTTCATAGTTAACGCCACCTGGAACACCACAGCGAAATGGTGTGTCCGAACATCGTAACCGTACTTTGTTAGATATGGTGCGATTTATGATGTCTCTTAATGATTTACCGCTATTGTTTTGGGGTTATGCTTTAGAGACGGTTGCATTCACTTTAAATAGGGCACCATAAAAATCCGTTGAGACGACGCCTTATGAACTATGGTTTGGCAAGAAACCAAAGTTGTCGTTTCTTAAAGTTTGGGGCTGCGATGCTTATGTGAAAAAAGCTTCAACCTGATAAGCTCGAACCCAAATCGGAGAAGTGCGTCTTCATATGATACCCAAAGGAAACTGTTGGGTACACCTTCTATCACAGATCCAAAGGCAAGATATTTGTTGCTAAGAATGGATCCTTTCTAGAGAAAGAGTTTCTCTCGAAAGAAGTGAGTGGGAGTCAAGTAGAACTTGATGAGGTAATTGTACTTTCTCCCTTATTGGAAAGTAGTTCATCATAGAAATCAGTTCCAGTGATTCCTACACCAATTAGTGAGGAAGTTAATGATGATGATCATGAAACTTCGGATCAAGTTACTACCGAACCTCGTAGGTCTTCCAGCGTGAGATCCGCACCAGAGTGGTACGGTAATCCTATTGTGGAAGTCATGTTACTAGACCATGGTGAACCTATGAACTATGAGGAAGCGATGATGAGCCCAGATTCCGTGAAGTGGCTTGAGGCCATGAAATCTGAGATTGGATCCATGTATGAGAACAAAGTATGGACTTTGGTGGACTTTCCCGATGATCGGCAAGCCATAGAAAATGAATGGATCTTCAAGAAGAAGACCAACACTGACGGTAATGTTACTGTCTATAAAGCTCGACTTGTTGCGAAAGGTTTTCGACAAGTTCAAGGAGTTGACTATGATGAGACTTTCTCACTCGTAGCGATGCTTTAAGTCTGTCTGAATCATGTTAGCAATTGCCGCATTTTATGATATGAAACTTGGCAGATGGATGTCAAAACCGCATTCCTGAATGGATTTCTAGAAGAAGAGTTGTATATGATGCAACCAGAACGTTTTGTCGATCCAAAGGGTGCTGACAAAGTGTGCAAGCTCCAGCGATCCATTTATGGACTGGTGCAAGCCTCTCAGAGTTGGAATAAATGCTTTGATAGTGTGATCAAAGCATATGGTTTTATACAGACTTTTGGAGAAGCCTGTATTTACAAGAAAGTGAGTGGGAGCTCTGTAGCATTTCTAATATTATATGTGGATGACATATTGTTGATTGGAAATGATATAGAATTTCTGAATAGCATAAAGGGATACATGAATAAGAGTTTTTCCATGAAAGACCTCGGTGAAGCTGCTTACATATTGTGCATCAAGATCTATAGAGATAGATCCAGACGCTTAATTGGATTTTCACAAGGCACATACCTTGATAAAGTTTTGAAGAAGTTCAAAATGGATCAGTCAAAGAAAGGGTTCTTACCTGTATTGCAAGGTGTGAAGTTGAGTCAGACTCAATGCCCGACCACTTCAGAAGATAGAGAGAAAATGAAAGTCATTCCCTATGCTTCAGCCATAGGTTCTATCATGTATGCAATGTTGTGTACCAGACCTGATGTGTGCCTTGCTATAAGCATAGTAGGGAGGTACCAAAGTAATCCCAGAGTGGAGCACTGGACAACAGTCAAGAACATCCTGAAATACCCGAAAAGGAGTAAGGATATGTTTCTAGTTTGTGGAGGTGAAAAATAGCTCGTCGTAAATGGTTACGTCGATGCAAGCTTTGACGCTGACCTAGATGACTCTAAGTCGCAAACCGGATACATATTATTATTGAATGGAGGAGTTGTCAGTTGGTGCAGTTCCAAGCAAAGCATCATGGCGGGATCTACGTGTGAAGCGGACTACATTGCTGCTTCATAAGCAGCAAATGAAGGAGTTCATATCCGATCTAGGTGTCATACCTAGTGCATCGGGTCCAATGAAAATCTTTTGTGACAATACTGGTGCAATTGCCTTGGAAAAGGAATCCAATGTTCACAAGAGAACCAAGCACATCAAGAGACGCTTCAATTCCATCTGTAATCAAGTGTCAGAAGGGGACATAGTGATTTGCAAGATACATATGGATCTTAATGTTGCAGACCCGTTGACTAAGCCTCTTCCACGAGCAATGCATGATCAGCACCAAAGCTCCATGGGTGTTAGAATCATTACTATGTAATCTAGATTATTGACTCTAGTGCAAGTGGGAGACTGAAGGAAATATTCCCAAGAGGCAATAATAAAGTTATTATTTATTTCCTTATTTCATGATAAATGTTTATTATTCATGTTAGAATTGTATTAGCCAGAAACTTAGTACATGTGTGAATACATAGACAAAACATATTGTCCCTAGTATGCTTCTACTTGACTAGCTCGTTAATCAAAGATGGTTATGTTTCCTAACCATAGACATGTGTTGTCATTTAACGAACGGGATCACATCATTAGGAGAATGATGTGATGGACATGACCCATCCGTTAGCTTATTATTATGATCGTTACAGTTTCATTGCTACTGCTTTCTTCATGACTTATACATGTTCCTCAGACTATGAGATTATGCAACTCCCGAATACCGGAGGAACACTTTATGTGCTACCATACGTCACAACATAAATGGGTGATTATAAAGGTGCTCTATAGGTGTCTCCGAAGGTGTTTGTTGGGTTGGCATAGATCGAGATTATGATTTGTCACTCCGTGTTTCGGAGAGGTATCTCTGGGCCCTCTCGGTAATACTCATCACTATAAGACTTGCAAGCATTGTAACTAATGAGTTAGTTGCGGGATGAAGTATTACAGAACGAGTAAAGAGACTTTCCAGTAACGAGATTGAACTAGGTACGATGATACCGACGATCGAATCTCGGGCAAGTAACATACTGATGAAAAAGGGAACAGCGTATGTTGTTATGCGGTTTGACCGATAAAGATCTTCATAGAATATGTAGGAGCCAATATGAGCATCTAGGTTACGCTATTGGTTATTGACCGGAGATGTCTATCGTTCATGTCTACATAGTTCTTGAACCCGTAGTGTCGTGCAATTGTCACGTCAGATGTCCTAGCATAAGGACTTAGGTGTGGAGCCATCGCAACGTAGTTAGCTTGAAGGGGTTAAACGGGACAAGGGACATGGAGAGTTTATACTGGTTCGGTCCCTCCTGGTGGAAGTAAGAGCCTAATCCAGTGTAGGGTGGTTATTTCTTGGGCTTTGATTACCAGGGAGCGAATACGCTTGACCTAGTTCTCGATCTCTTTCTTTCCTGCCCTAACTTGCCGCCAGGTCGTCCCTTTATATACACAGGTTAACACCCGGTGACTTAAAGAGTCCTGGCCGGTTCATAGACAACGTGTCCGGCTTGGTGACTAACTAATCCTGCCTTACAATTCAAGTTTATCCTCATGGCGGTTCATCCTTCTGGGCCCTAAGTCGCCTCTGGGTCTTGGGTCGTTAGCAGGCTTGTTATGACCCACCCTCTTCATGGGTTATCGCTAGTGGTATGACCCAGTAGTTATATCCCCAACATTAGGCCCGAGGTAGCTTTGAATCTGTTCATATCAATGTTCAACACCTGACTTGTAAAACCTGCACCACCTGTTGTAACCTACCGTGACGTTAGTTCTTGGAATCCTTTTAAACCGCCATGACGTCATTTCGCCTTAACTCTGCACAAGGCCCAGAGCATCTTAACTGATCCTTATCTTAATAAACATCCCGAAAATCGAGGCATCCCTATAGCCATGCGATGATTTCGGCCTCCTCGATTCTTGTGCATGCCATGTACTCTCCCCCTTATAAATAGGGACGGGGGTCTCTCTCATTCCCCCCCCCCCTGTTTCCTTCTTCGTCTTCCTCTTCCTCTCAGCCGCACGAGCGCTCATACTCTACCGTCGCAACCTCCAGCCGCTGCACCAACTCAGGTTGCCGCATCAACCTAACAAGACCAGAGAGCTCTAGTGCGCGACCGCCGATCCTCATCACCTGTAAGCGCACCTCCCTCTTTCATCTCAGATCTACTTTTAGGGTTTGCGCTGTTCGTCGGTGTTCTTGCTGTTCTTCCTTATCCCCTTCAGCTCCTACAGCTTTCAATCTGGATAGGCCATAGATCTTGTGCAGAAGTAGTTTTGTCACCATTTTTGCCATTAAAGTAGCATCTCTTTGTAAAGAACTACATCAATGTATCTAGGTTTTTTCACTGCTGCCACCTTAGGTTTTATTTTCACTGCTTTTTCTGAACTGTCACAAATCCAAATTTATAGCACTAGCTTGCGAAATCTGTTTGTCTGCCCCTGAGCAAAAAAATTCAATTGATAAATTGCAATCCCCAAAACTGCCATGGTGGCTTATGATATAAACCGTGACCCACCATATTACATTAGGCCCCGCTTAAGCTGCCATCATCCACTTAAATCCATAACCCGGCCATCTCCGGTTTAACCAAGCTGGCTTGATCTGAACTGAATCTCTGTAGTTTTATCTTTGTATAGCAGTTGAAACGACGATTTGTAACTCGCCACACATCTGCTGGTTTAATGACATCGTGAATTACTTTATTGTAGGCCGTGCACCCAATCATAACCAAAACAGTTGATATGTCTCCGTCGTATCTGCTTTTCCAAACACTTTTGCCCTTGTTTTGGACTCTAACTTGCATGATTTGAATGGAACTAACCTGGTCTGACCGTATTTTCAGCAGAACTGCCATGGTGTTATTTTTGTGCAGAAATAAAAATTCTTGGAATGACCTGCAAATCCACAGAGCAACTTTTCAGAATTAATAAAAAATATTGGTGCAAGAATCAGCGTCAGGGGGCCCACACCCTGTCCACGAGGGTGGGGGGCGCGCCCCCTCCCCTAGGGCACGCCCCCTGCCTCGTGGGCCCCCTGGACGTCCACCGACCTCAACTCCAACTCCATATATTTGCTTTCGCGGAGAAAAAATCAGAGAGAGAAAATTATCGCATTTTACGATTTGGAGCCGCCTCCAAGCCCTAAACTCTCTTGGGAGGGCTGATCTGGAGTCCGTTCGGGGCTCCGGAGAGGGGAATCCGTCGCCGTCGTCATCAGCAACCATCCTCCATCACCAATTTCATGATGCTCACTGATAACCCGCAAGTATACGGGATAGTTGTAGCCTCTTTAGATAAGTAAGAGTGTCGAACCCAACGAGGAGCTAAAGGTAGAACAAATACTCTCTCAAGTCCTATCGGCCACTGATACGACTCTACGCACGCTTGACGTTTGCTTTACCTAGAAAAAGTATGAAAATAGAAGTACTTTGTAGGTGTTGTTTGATAGGTTTGCAAGATAATAAAGAACACATAAATATAAACTAGGGGCTGTTTAGATAAAGATGTAATAAAGTAAGTATTAGTAGAGAGCTTTTTGTTATGATAAAGTTATTTGTCCAAGGCAATCGATAACTAGAACGGTAATCACTATTGCAATTCTATTTGAGGGAGAGGCATAAGCTAACATACTTTCTCTACTTGGATCATATGCACTTATGATTGGAACTCTAGCAAGCATCCGCAACTACTAAAGATTCATTAAGGTAAAACCCAACCATAGCAATAAAGTATCAAGTCCCCCTTATCCCATACGCAAACAACCTACTTACTCGGGTCTGTGCTTCTATCACTCACACCACCCACCATAAGCAAATGATAAACATATTGCAAACCCTACAACGGGAATCCCTCATGCTTGCACTAATAATAAAACATGCAACTCAAACCAATCACGATCATCAATTAACCCATAGGACAAAATGGATCTACTCAAACATCATAAGATAGCCATACATCATTGGGAAATAATATATAGCATTGAGCACCATGTTTAAGTAGAGATTACAGCGGGTAGGAGAGAGGTTACACTGCTGCATAGAGGTGGGAAGAGTTGTTGGTGAAGGCGGTGAAGTTGTTGGTGAAGATCGCAGTGATGATGATGGCCCCCGGCGGCGTTCCGGCGCCACCGGAAGCAAGGGGGAGAGGGGCCCCCTTCTTCTTCTTCTTCCTTGACCTCCTCCCTAGATGGGAGAAGGGTTTCCCCTCTGGTACTTGGCTCCCATGGCGTGGGAGGGGCGAGAGCTCCTCTGAGATTGGATCTATCTCTCTGTCTCTCTCTGTTTCTGCGTTCTCAGATTCTGCCCCTTCACCGTTTCTTTTATATCCGGAGATCCGTAACTCCGATTGGGGTGAATCTTTCGCCCAGATTTTTCTCGTAAAATTAGCTTTCTTGCGGCAAAAGAAGAGCGTCAACCACCTTACGGTGGCCCAGGAGAGTGCCAGGCACGCCCAGGGGGGAGGGCTCGCCCCCTATCTCCTGGCCACCTCGGGCACCGTTTCGCGTTGATTAACAGAGTTAATGATGCTCCACGCTTGCACTGTGACTCTGTGAACATAGAAGCAGAGTTCATCAATGATCTTAAAAATCTGGACCAGAAAATAACCGCTGGTCCGTGGCGCGAAACATAAGACACACAACAAACAGGAACTGGCACTGGGCACTGGATCAATATGTTAGTCCCAAAAATAGTATAAAAAGTTGTCAAAAGTATATGAAAGTTGAATAATATTGGCATGGAACAATCAAAAATTATAGATACGACGGAGACGTATCACTCACCGCCGTGCGTGAGTAATTCCATCATAGGCTTGCTGGACGGTGATGGGTTGGATGAGATTTACCATGTAATCAAGTTAGTTTTGTTAGGGTTTGATCCCTAGTATCCACTATGTTCTGAGATTGATGTTGCTATGACTTTGCTATGCTTAATGCTTGTCACTAGGGCCTGAGTGCCATGATTTCAGATCTGAACCTATTATGTTTTCATGAATATATGTCAGTTCTTGATCCTATCTTGCAAGTCTATAGTCACCTATTATGTGTTATGATCCGTTAACCCCAAAGTGACAATAATTGGGATACTTACCGGTGATGACCGTAGTTTGAGGAGTTCATGTATTCACTAAGTGTTAATGCTTTGGTCTGATACTCTATTAAAAGGAGACCTCAATATCCCTTAGTTTCCATTAGGACCCCGCTGCCACGGGAGGGTAGGACAAAAGATGTCATGCAAGTTCTTTTCCATAAGCACGTATGACTATATTCAGAATACATGCCTACATTACATTGATGAACTGGAGCTAGTTCTTTATCACCCTATGTTATAACTATTACACGAGGAATCACATCCGACATAATTATCCATCACCTATCCAATGCCTACGAGCTTTTCACATATTGTGCTTTGCTTAGTTACTTTGCCGTTGCCACTGTTACAATTACTACAAAACTGCTACTGTTATTTTTGCTACTGTTACCGTTACTTCCATACTACTTTGCTACTAAATACTTTGCTGCAGATACTAAGTTATCCAGGTGTGGTTGAATTGACAACTCAACTACTAATACTTGAGAATATTCTTTGGATCCCCTTGTGTCGAATCAATAAATTTGGGTTGAATACTCTACCCTCGAAAACTGTTGCGATCCCCTATACTTGTGGGTTATCAAGACTATTTTCTGGCGCCGTTGTCAGGGAGCATAGCTCTATTCTTTGAGTCACTTGGGATTTATATCTGCTGATCACTATGAAGAACTTGAAAGACGAAAGAACTAAGATTTATCCCTCAACTACGAGGGGAGGTAAGGAACTGCCATCTAGCTCTGCACTTGATTCTCCTTCCATTATGAGTAAACTTGCGACACCTAAACCTGCTTCTGCTATTAATTCTGATATGTAGCATGTTATTGATGATGCCACTTCTGCTATGCATCATACTTATGATGAAACTACTTCTATGCTTGTGCTACTGTGACATTAGGTGAATTTCTTGATGAACAACTTGCTAGAGCTAGGGAGAATGAAATTATTGAAACTAATAATATTGATGATAGCGATGATGAATGTTCTCCCCCTAAATATGAATTTCCTGTTGTTCCTGAGGGTTATGTTATGGATGAAGAAACTGCTAGAGATTTCCTGCTTGCAATGATAGATCGGATCTTAAGAAATTATTGGCTAAGCTGAAACAAAAGTCTCTGAATGCTAGAATGAAACATGACCCTGCTTTTGCCACTTCACCTATCTTTGTTACTGATAAGGATTATGATTTCTCTATTGATCCTGAGATAATTACTTTGGTTGAATCTGATCCTTTTTATGGCAATGAATCTGAAACTGTAGTGGCACATCTTACTAAGTTAAATGATATAGCCACCCTGTTTGCTAATAATGAGAAATCTCGCTATTACTATATCCTAAAAATATTTCCTTTCTCATTAAAGGGTGATGCTAAGACATGGCTTAATTCTCTTGTACCTGGTTGTGTGCGTAGTCCCCAGGATATGATTTACTACTTCTCTGCTAAATATTTCCCCGCTCATAAGAAACAAGCTGCCTTAAGGGAAATATATAATTTTGTGCAAATCTAAGAAGAGAGTCTCCCACAAGCTTGGGGGAGGCTTCTCCGATTACTTAATGCTTTGCCTGATCATCCTCTTAAGAAAACTGAAATACTTGATATCTTTTATAATAGACTAACCGATGCTTCCAAGGACCACCTGGATAGTTGTGCTGGTTGTGTTTTCAGGGAAAGGACAGTCGACCAAGCTGAATTGCTATTGAATAATATGTTGGCCAATGAAAATAATTGGGCATCACCTGAACCAACTCTTAAGCCAACTCCGAAGAAAAGAGGTGTTCTATTTCTCAGTCCTGAAGATATGCAAGAGGCAAAGAAATCTATGAAAGAGAAAGGTATTAAAGCTGAAGATGTTAAAAATTTACCTCATGTCGAAGAAATTCATGGCCTCAATATACCACCTAAAGAAATACAAGGTCTTGATAATCTGACATAGGTACTGAAGGTAAACTCTCTTTATAGATATGAAAAAGTTGAAACCCCGTCTACTAAGTTTGCTAGTCAATGCCTAGATGAATTTGATGATTTTATGGATAAACAAGGAAATTTCAATTATTATGTTAGTAGACAATTGAAAAATAATTATTATATGATTGGGCACTTGAGTGATTATATGTCTAGAGTTAAGGGTGAACTTAAACTCACTAGTAAACATGTTTCTATGGCCACCACTCAAGCAGAACAAGTACTTAAGGCTCAGAGTGATTTGCTTGGTGAACTAAATAATAAACATGATTTTGCTGTTAGAGTGGCTACTAGAACTGGTAAAATGACTCAGGAACCTTTGTATCCTGAAGGCCACCCTAAGAGAATTGTACAAGATTTTCAGAGAAATAATTTAGATGCTCCTAGTCCTTCTAAAAACAAGAAAAAGAAAAATGATAGGACTTTGCATGCTTCTAGTGAACCTATTGTAGAAACACTTGAGAATCCTAATGATATTTCCATCTCTGATGCCGAAACACAATCTGGAGATGAACATGAACCTAGTGATAATGCTAATAATGATGTTCATATAGATGCTCAACCTAGCAATAACAACGATATGGAAATTGAACCTGCTGTTGATCTTGATAACCCACAATCAAAGAATCAATGTTACAATAAGAGACACTTTGTTGCCAGGAAGCATGGTAGAGAAAGAGAACCATGGGTTCAGAAGCCCATGTCGTTCCCTCCTAAACCATCCAAGAAAAAGGATGATGAGGATTTTGAGCGCTTTGCTGAAATGATTAGACCTATCTTCTTATGTATGCGCTTAACCGATATGCTTAAAGTAAACCCTTATGCTAAATACATGAAAGATATTATTACAAATAAAAGAAAATTATCTGAAGCCGAAATCTCCACCATGCTCGCTAACTATACTTTTAAGGGTGGAATACCTAAGAAACTTCGTGATCCCGGTGTACCCACTATACCATGCTCCATTAAAAGAAATTATGTTAGAACTGCTTTATGTGATCTAGGAGCCGGTGTCAGTGTTATGCCTCTTTCCTTATACCATAGACTTGAATTAAATAAGTTGACACCTACTGAGATATCTTTGGAAATGGTCGATAAATCAACTGCTATACCTGTCGGTATTTGTGAGGACGTGCATGTTGTTGTTGCGAACGTTACTATCTTAACAGACTTTGTCATTCTTGATATTCCTGAGGACGACAGTATGTCGATTATCCTTGGTAGACCCTTTTTAAATACTGCAGGTGCTGTTATTGATTGCAACAAAGGCAATGTCACCTTTCATGTTAATGGTAATGAGCATACGGTACACTTTCCGAGGAAACAACCTCAAGTTCACATCATAAATTCTATTGGAAAAATTCCATCAATTATTATTGGAGGTTTCGAATTTCCCCTTCCTACCGCAAAGAAAAAATATGATATTCTTATTATTGGGGATGTTCATATCCCCGTTGAGGTAACCTAGTGTCACTTTGAAATTTCTCCAGTTTCATGTGATTCGGAATGAGTTTGTTAACAAGACTTGATCAACCTTGTTAGTGCATTCATTTTGATGAGCATGAGATGGATGAAGTTAGAAGGCACGACCTTCTGTACCCTCTCTTTACTTCCTGTTAATTAGAATAAATAAAGTAGAAATATTATATTATGTCTGTTTTCTGAATTATCCATGCAATAAATGAAAATAAAAGTTCTCCAAATGCCTTGCCAAATTAATATGATTTTTTCTGGAATATTTGAGAATATCTGGCACTGAGAACACAGCAGGGGGAGAAAGCACCTGGCCATGAGGGTCCAGGGCGCGCCCCCTGCCTCATGGGCCCATGGTGCCCCCCTCCACTTATTCCTGCACCCACACACTCCTTCTTCCTCCCAAAAAAATCACTATCCAGCTCAAGCACGAGTTCTAGCTCATTTTGCTGCCATTTTCGATCTCCTTGCTCAAAGCTCCATTCACAAAACTGCTTTGGGGGATTGTTCTATGGTATGTGACTCCTCCAATGGTCCAATTAGTTTTTGTTCTAGTGCTTTATTCATTGCAATTTCTTGCTGCTAAGACGACCCTGTTCTTGAGCTTGCATGTTAAATTTATGAGGTCCCAAGTAATTCTAAAGCATGATAGAGGTTCTAGGCACTTGTGGGAGTAGTTGCTATCAATCATATTGAGTTTGGTTCACTTTTATTTTGAGTCACTAAAAATTTCATAAATTTTGCAGAGGAAGAAATATGTCCAGGAAATGTATCAAGGTGGTTCTTCAAGGAAGAAAGGACCCATGCTCGCAATACGTGAGCAGGATGATGAACCACCAAGGGTAGCTGACATGCGGCCTTGTGAATGGTCGTCGAAGGAGTTTATGGTCAAAGCAGGCATTAATGATGAATTTGATACATATGTGCATAATGCTGACCTTGAGGACTTCATGCAAGATAAGTGCCCTCAATACCACTACTTGACTGATTCATTTGTGAGAAGATTTAAATTTACATCTTCGCGCAATTCTCAGAATGTCTTGTTTGATATTTATGATAAATCATATACCATGGACCTAGACGATTTTACTACTGCTTGTAAACTCTCGCAGTGGGGAAGTGTTAATGAACCCCGTAAATCTGAATATAAAGACTTTCTTGCTAGTATCACTGTGGGACAACGTAGAGAAATAGCACAAGCTACCATAGGGAGCATTCATTTTCCTGCTATACATTATTTTGCTCTCTTCATTGGTAGATGCATTAACGGTAAAGATGAAGCATGTCACATGTGTGTTTCTGATCTTTGTGTTCTCAAGAGTGCTGTATTAGGTGATAAACAATACAACTTGGGGGCAATTGTCGCATGTAGGTTGCATCATAATGGTTTAGCTGGAGACTTGTTTGGAGGAATTTATGTGATCCGTGTGGCCAATTATCTTGGTATACCTGCACATGAAAATGATACGGAGCTACTTCTCGCTTATTTAGATTATAATCCCATGGTTAGTCATCATTCTCTTAAGAGGGATGAACAATTCCTCCAGTATCAACTAATCTTTGACAAACATCGCGCTGTCCATATTACTCTCCCTGCTCCTGCCCTTTTTGATTATCAGGCAAAAAGAAGATATGTTATCACCAGGGAGGAGGCAAACAAGTACGAGAGGAGGACGGAGGCAGCTCGCCGCCATGCTGCAGCGCAGGAGGCAATGGCTGCTGCATCTCAGTACGACCCCAGTTACAACTTCGGATATCAGCCAGGCTACCCATGGCCATATACCAACTTAGGCCAAAAGCCTAAGCTTGGGGGAGTATGTATTCGTCACCGACTTTACATTCATGTTCACACACTCATTCTAGTGTCGGTGCTCATACTCGTTCATTGTACTATCCATGCTAGTTTATTTTATTTTCCTGCTTTCTTCTTGTGTGTTTGAATAATCTTAAGAAAAACAAAAAAAATTGTAATAACTTTTAGCTAGGTTATTTTCCATGCCTGTAGTAGTAATAATTAAAAGAAAACCCAAAAAGATTTCTCATTCTTCTTTTGCTTGTTGGGAGATTTTCCATGTAAATAGTTTTATTTCTTTTCTTTTCCTTTGGGGGTTGAGAGGAGAAGACCATAATGAAAATGTCTAAGTGGCTCTCATATGCATGATTGTTTATTTTAACCAAGAGACCATATTACTTTATCTTCTCCTTTGAATTGAATGCTTGCAGATTCCAGCTTAGTCCAATGCACGTGGACTATTATTATTATCCACACCATTTGGTCGTGCAAGTGAAAGGCAATGATGATGACATATGATGAAATGATTGGGATAAGAGGATCTGGTATGAACTTGACCTCTCTTGTTTTTGTAAATATGATTAGCTAATCATTCCTGATTCAGCCTATTATGAATAAACATGTTCGCAATGACAATTAGAGATTATAGTTGCTTATTCCATGCTTAATTAGGTAGGAGCTTATAATGGTTTACCTTGCATGCCAACATGCTATTAAAATGGTTGTGATGTGGTATGATAGGATGGTATCCTCCTTTGAGTGATTCGAGTGACTTGACTTGGCACATGTTCACGCATGTAGTTGAAACAAAATCAACATAGCCTTCACGATATTGGGAAACTTTTGTTTTTGCCACTCTAGATTTTGCCAATTTTCCTTATGCCATTCTAGATTTAGACATTTCACTTTTGCCCTTTGTTTTTGACAATTATCACAATTGCCATTCACGTGGCAAAAGGAAAAATTTTAGAGTGGCAATTGTGATAATTATCAAAATCTAATAGTGGCAAAAATGAAATAAAATTATTTTGCTTTTGCCGCAAAATGGCAATTGTGATAATTGTCAAAAACAAAGAGTGGTAAAAGTGAAATGTCAAAATCTAGAGTGGCATAAGGAAAATTGGCAAAATCTAGAGTGGCAAAAACAAAATTTTCCCCATGATGTTTATGTTCACGGTGGATTATATCCTACTCGTGCTTGCACTTGGTGTCTATTAATTTTAATGCATGTTCATGACTGTTGTCGCTCTCTTAGTTGGTTGCTTCCCAGTCTCTTTCTAGCCTTCACCAGTACTAAGCGAGAATACTGCCTGTGCATCCAAACTCCATAAACCCCAAAGTTATTTCATATGAGTCCACCATACCTTCCTATATGCGGTATCTACCTGCCGTTCCAAGTAAATTTGTATGTGCCAAACTCCGAACCTTCAAATGAAATTATGTTTTGTATGCTCGAACAGCTCATGTATCAACTAGGGTTGTCTGTATCTTCCATGTTAGGCGGGTTATTCTCAAGAGGAGTGGACTCCGCTCCTCACTCACGAGAAAATGGCTGGTCACCAGGATGCCCAGTCCCATGCTCAAATCAAATCAAAATAATTAAACAAAACTCCCCTAGGATTGTTGTTAGTTGGAGGCACCCGCTGTTTTGGGCAAGCCATGGATTGATGCTTGTTGGTGGAGGGGGAGTATAAACTTTACCATTCTGTTTGGGAACCGCCTATAATGTGTGTAGCATGGAAGATATCGAGATCTCTCAGTTGTTATGTTGACAATGAAAGTATACTACCCAAAATATTATTATCTCTATTTTAAAAATCGAGCTCTGGCACCTCTACAAATCCCTGCTTCCCTCTGCGAAGGGCCTATCTATTTACTTTTATGTTGAGTCATCACCCTCTTATTTAAAAGCACCCGCTGGGGAGCACAGCTGTCATTTGCATGCATTACTATTAGTTTATATTGGGTATGACTATGACTGGATCTCTTTTACCATGAATTACAATGTTTAGTCAGTCCTTGATCTTTAAAGGTGCTCTGCATTTATGTTTTGCGGTCTCAGAAAGGGCTAGCGAGATACTATTTTGTTATATCATATTATGATTGTTTTGAGGAAGTGTTGTCATCCGAGTTTTATGCCATTGATATGAGTAAACATGAGACCTAAGTGTTATTATGAATATGGTTAGTTCATAATATTTGCTGAAAACTTGAATGTCGGCTTTACATATTTACAACAACAAGAGCAAACAGAGTGTGTAAAAGTTTTCCTTTATCGCTTTCAGTTTATCAACTGAATTGCTTGAGGACAAGCAAAGGTTTAAGCTTGGAGGAGTTGATACGTCTTCGTCGTATCTACTTTTCCAAACACTTTTGCCCTTGTTTTGGACTCTAACTTGCAAGATTTGAATGGAACTAACCCGAACTGACGTTGTTTTCGGCAGAACTGTCATGGTGTTATTTTTGTGCAGAAATAAAAGTTCTCGGAATAACCTGCAAATCCACGGAGCAACTTTTTAGAATTAATAAAAAATACTGGCGAAAGAATCAGCGTTAGGGGGCCCACACCCTGTCTACGAGGGTGGGGGCGCGCCCCCTCCCCTAGGGCGCGCCCCCTGCCTCGTGGGCCCCCTGGACGTCCACCGACCTCAACTCCAACTCCATATATTTGCTTTCGCGGAGAAAAAAATCAAAGAGAAAGAATTATCGCTTTTTACGAACGAAGCTGCTGCCAAGCCCTAAACTCTCTCAGGGGGTCTGATCTGGAGTCCGCTCGGGGCTCCGGAGAGGGGAATCTGTCGCCGTTGTCATCATGAACCATCCTCCATCACCAATTTCATGATGCTCACTACCGTGCGTGAGTAATTCCATCGTAGGATTGCTGGACGGTGATGGGTTGGATGAGATTTACCATGTAATCAAGTTAGTTTATTAGGGTTTGATCCCTAGTATCCACTATGTTCTGAGATTGATGTTGCTATGACTTTGTTGTGCTTAATGCTTGTCACTAGGGCCCGAGTGCCACGATTTCAGATCTGAACCTATTATGTTTTCATGAATATATGTGAGTTCTTGATCCTATCTTGCAAGTCTATAGTCACATATTATGTGTTATGATCCGTTAACCCCGGAGTGACAATAATCGGGATACTTACCGGTGATGACCGTAGTTTGAGGAGTTCATGTATTCACTAAGTGTTAATGCTTTGGTCCGGTACTCTATTAAAAGGAGACTTTAATATCCCTTAGTTTCCATTAGGACCCCGCTGCCACGGGAGGGTAGGACAAAAGATGGCATGCAAGTTCTTTTCCATAAGCACGTATGACTATATTCGGAATACATGCCTACATGACATTGATGAACTGGACCTAGTTCTGTGTCACCCTATGTTATAATTATTACATGAGGAATCTCATCCGACATAATTATCCATCACCTATCTAATGCCTACGAGCTTTTTCACATATTGTGCTTTGCTTAGTTACTTTGCCGTTGCCACTTTTACAAATACTACAAAACTGCTACTGTTACTTTTGCTATTGTTACCGTTACTTCCATACTACTTTGCTACTAAATACTTTGTTGCAGATACTAAGTTATCCAGGTGTGGTTGAATTGACAACTCAACTACTAATACTTGAGAATATTCTTTGGCTCCCCTTGTGTCGAATCAATAAATTTGGGTTGAATACTCTACCCTTGAAAACTGTTGCGGTCCCCTATACTTGCGGGTTATCAATAGTCACCTCGTGCGACTGGGTTCAATCCATTGTTACTGAGTTAATGCTTTGAAGACTATGTAAAGATTGGTTTCTTACCAGCCAAAGACGTCATTCATTGGCGTGCTCCTAATTCGGGTGAAGCCAAACCTCAGCCGCAAGCCAGCGAAGTTATTGTCTTCACTGATCACATGAACCGGGGTTTTTCCCCGCCCGGGTCGAAATTCTTCCATGACATTCTGCATTTTATGCAACTTCACCCTCAAGATATCGGGCCCAACTCTATTTCCAACATTTGCAATTTGCATGTCTTCTGTGAAGTATACCTCCAAGAAGAACCTAGTGTTGACCTCTTTAGACAATATTTCTATTTGAACCGCCAAAATGAATTTACTGACAGTCCCAGCCATGAACTCTAAGGGATCTCAATTCAGCGTCGCAGAGATGCCATTTTCCCTTATGCTTCCCTTCCAAGCCATCCCAAAGACTGGAATCAAACCTGGTTCTATTGCAAAGACACTTCTCCTGCTGATGAAAATCCCTTACCAGGCTATCATGATCAACAGCTCAACCCAAAGCATCATCTTCCCGGCTGGAGAACAATACCCTTAAGTCACCGGGCCGGTTTGATGTGCGCATACGCTGGTGATACCAAGGACCCGCTGCATTACAATTCAAAGTGTTTGACTGATAAGGCTATCAATGACATTACCAAGACTCTTCTCAATGAGACATTGGAAAGCTGCAGCAAAGTGGGTCTGAATCCTTTCTACGTACTTAACTCGGCACCGGAGGTATACTTGTCCAGTTTACATAATTCCTTACCTCAATTTGGAAATCCTTACTTTGTTGTAAACTTTCTCAGGCTGGATCCGCTTTTTGGGATAAGAGATGCGATGAAAAAGCCGCCAAGAAGGCCAGAGCCAAGACCAAAGTAATGAAGAGAAGTAAAAATACATCCACCGCTTCTGACACGTTTAACGTGGATGAATCTGAAGAGTCGGAGGTAGACCTTAATTCCCTTGGCTCCTTTTTCATCCACCTTATTGACAATGATTACCATCAGAATGACACGGAGAGCAGCCAGGCGGTTGATCACGAGGTAACCATTATTTCCTCCGAGTCAGAGCTCTTGCCAAGACAGAAAATTCAGCGTGTGATCGGGAAAGTAAGGTTTTCTAACCCTTTAGCTCACATGGATCCCAACTTTATTTTGAAGCAACAACAACATGAGAACCGGCGCAGAACCCGGAACAGTGGAGGCAGAGAACTTTCCTCCGGTATGCCTAACACGCGAGCTCCACGCAAACGCCAGAATGAGGTATTCAAAAATCTGGCTCTTATTTATTTTAACCCAGATATTACTCATCCAGTACATTATATTTCTGATTTGAATTATCAGGGGACCTCTCACTCTTTGTCCGGTGACTCTTCTTAGACTCAGCTTCCTCCTTTCAAGACTGCCCCTGGGTACCACCATAAACTTGTGTTTAACATTTCTAGATTCATATTGACTTTCTGAATCTTCTTGTAGTGGGAAAGCAAAGCCTAGCAAAAAGTCCAGAACCACCAAGCCTTCAGAAGATCCCAAACCTCGTGAGCCAGAAAAACAAGCACCAATTTCAGAGACCTCCGTGCAACAACCGGATAATCCTGCTGATGACCCGCCACCAGAAAATCATGGCACCTCTATTGATCCTGTGGTTGCTGAGCCGGAGATTGCTGAACCGCCAAGCCCATGTAAACCTCTCAAGCCGGATATTGAGAAAGTTGTGATCACTGGCGCTAGTTTTCAAGAACCGGGAAACCCTGTAGCTCTGGCTAAACATTCTGCCAAGGAAGAGCTGGTTGAGAGGCGCAAGGTCAAATTTGACATGGCCAATTACTCACATCTGAGTATTGGCGAAATCTTCTCCGGCTATCTGAATCAAGTACATAGCAGTCGTGATCTGGAAATTGACATGGTCAAGCACATGCATCAGAAACATGAGATATTAATTCTTTCTCTCGTATGAGATACAGTCCTTTAGCCCCCAAGTCTACTGAATATGATAGGATAGAATATACTGTAGACTTGTTAGATATTCTTTTGTACTGTGAGTAAAATCCTGTAGCCCCCAAGGGCCGGCTTAAACTATTAAGTTAAGCGGGTTCTTCACTTCATATAAATCAATTTTATATGTAACCCTCAAGGGCCGGCTTAAACTATTAAGTTAAGACGGGACTTCTAATTTGATAAGAAATCTCTGTTAATCATCCTTGCCGACCGGGTAAACTTGGATAAATAATGAACCAAGGTCGCCTGTCACTGCTTCATAAAACGAACTTTGCATCCATTAGCCCCCAAGTGCCAAGTGCTATTGCTTGCAAAGGACTTGGGACTTATAAATATATACAACTCTATAAAGAAACTTTTTGCACCCATTAGCCCCCAAGTGCCAAGTGCTATTGCGTGAAAACGGCTTGGGACTTATAAATATAGGTTGTTTCATAACTCTTCATATTTGTTTTGACTTCTTTCAGGAAGCATCCAGTCAATTTCATCTCAGCTGACTGACTTGAAATCCCGGCTTGAAGCACAAGAATCTGAGACCCGGAAGGCTGACTCCAAGTTCAAATTTAGCTTGGATGAAAATGAGAAGCTCAAAACTGATTTTAACACTAAGAAATCTGCCTGGGTTGAAGAAAAGGCCGCCTTAATTAAAAGGGCCGAGAAAGCTGAAGCCTCATTGGAAGAGGTCACTACCAATTTCACCGGCTTACAGCATCACATCAATCAAATGACCTTTGCTATTTTTGGTAAGATCATTTTATATCTCAAGGATTTTATTTCTTTTGTTATAAACCGCCTATTAACTCAATCATAATCTCCCATGCAGGCCCCAGAAGCAGCAACCTTGGCAAACAAACACTAATAAAGATCAAGGCGGTTTATACCTTGGTAGAGCAATTGTATACTGGAGCTCAACGCACAATCGCCGCCATCTCCCCAAGCAAGCAAACACCCACTACAAAAAAAGACACATCCGTGACATTTTGGGCCGAACGAAAAATTTTGCTGTCATACATATGACACTTCTGGTGCAATGAATCAAGAGTGACATGTATGAAAAATAATGCATGGTGGCTTTGCGACAAATACGATGTCAGCTACATGATCATGCAATGGCAATATGACAAAAGTAATGTATGTCATGATGATGATGATGGAAGTTGCATGGCAATATATCTCGGAATGGCTATGGAAATGCCATAATAGGTAGGTATGGTGGCTGTTTTGAGGAAGATATAAGGAGGTTTATGTGTGATAGAGCGTATCGTATCACGGGGTATGGATGCACCGGCGAAGTTTGCGCCAACTCTCAAGGTGAGAAAGGGCAATGCACGGTACCGAAGAGGCTAGCAAAGGTGGAAAGGTGAGAGTGCGTATAATCCATGGACTCAACATTAGTCAAAAGAACTCATATACTTATTGCAAAAATTTAGAAGTCATCAAAAATTCAAGTACTACGCGCATGCTCCTATGGGGATAGATTGGTAGGAAAAGACCATCGCTCGTCCCCGACCGCCACTCATAAGGATGCACAAGCCAGGTACACTTCATGTTTCAAATTTGTTACACAACTTTAACCATACGTGCATGCTACGGGACTTGCAAACTTCAACACAAGTATTTCTCAAATTCATAATCACCCAACTAGCACGACTTTGATATTATCACCTCCATATCTCAAAACAATTATCAAGCATCAAACTTATCTTAGTATTCAATTCACTCAAAAGAAAGTTTCACATATCTTGAACACCAAGTATATTAACATTAAGCAAATTACCATGCTATTAACGACCCTCAAAATAATCTAAGTGAAGCATGAGAGATCAAATAGTTTCTTTAAAACAAATCCACCACCATGCTCTAAAAGATCTAAGTGAAGTACTAGAGCAAAAATTATCACGCTCAAAAGATATAAGTGAAGCACTATGAGCAAAACTATCAAGCTCAAAAGATATAAGTGAAGCACATAGAGTATTCTGACAAATTCCAATTCACGTATGGCTCTCTCAAAAGGTGTGTACGGCAAGGATAATTGTGGTAAACTAGCAAGCAAAGACACAAATAATACAAGACGCTCCAAGCAAAACACATATCATGTTGGTGAATAAAAATATAGGTCCAAGTAAATTACCGATGGAAGTGGACGAAAGAGGGGATGCCTTCCGGGGCATCCCCAAGCTTTGACTTTTTGGTGTCCTTGGATTATCTTGGGGGTGACATGGGCATCCCCAAGCTTAGGCTCTCGCCACTCCTTGTTCCACAATCCATCAAAAGAATTCACCCAAAACTTGAAAACTTCACAACACAAAACTCAACAGAAATCTCGTGAGCTCTGTTAGAGAAAGAAAACAAAAGACTACTTCAAGGTACTGTAATTAACTCATTCTTTATTTATATTGGTGTTAAACCTACTGTATTCCAACTTCTCTATGGTTTATAAACTAATTTACTAGCCATAGATTCATCAAAATAAGCAAACAACACACGAAAAACAGAATCTGTCAAAAACAGAACAGTCTGTAGCAATCTGTAACTAACACAAACTTCTGGAACACTAAAACTTCTACCAAAATAGGAAGTCCTGAAAATTTTGATTATTGGTCAGCAGCAAAAAGAATCAATGCAAAATCACGTTCCTGTGATTTATTGATTTTTTTTCTCGTGAGCACAAAGTTTCTGTTTTTCAGCAGAATCAAATCAACTATCATCGTAGGTTATCCTATAGGTCCTACTTGGCACAAACAATAATTAAAACATAAAACCACATCCAAACAGAAGGTAGATGGATTATTTATTCCTAAACAGAGGCAAAAACAAAGAACACAAAATAAAATTGGGTTGCCTCCCAACAAGCGCTATCGTTTAACGCCCCTAGCTAGGCATAAAAGCGAGGATAGATCTAGGTATTGCCATCTTTGGTAGGCAGTCCATAAGTTGCTCTCATGATAGATTCATATGGTAATTTTATTTTCTTTCTAGGGAAGTGTTCTATACCCTTATTTAAGGGAAATTGGAATCTAATATTCCCTTCCTTCATATCAATAATTGCACCAATCGTTCTAAGGAAAGGTCTACCAAGAATAATAGGACATGAAGGATTGCAATCTATATCAAGAACTATAAAATCTACGGGCACATAATTCCTATTTGCAACAATAAGAACATCATTAATTCTTCCCATAGGCTTTTAAATTGTGGAATCCGCAAGATGCAAGTTTAGGGAGCAATCATCAAAATCAAGGAAATCTAGCAAATAACATAAAGTTTTGGGGATAGTAGAGACACTAGCACCCAAATCACACAAAGCATAAAACTCAAAATCTTTAATTTTAATTTTAATAGTAGGTTCCCACTCATCATAGAGTTTTCTAGGGATAGAAACTTTCAACTCAAGTTTTTCTTCATAAGATTGCATCAAAGCATCAACAATATGTTCGGTAAAGGCCTTATTTTGACTATAAGCATGAGGAGAATCTAGCACGGATTGCAACAAGGAAATACAACCAATCAAAGAGCAATTTTCATAATTAAATTCATTGTGATCCAAAATAGTGGGTTTAGCAACATCACGGTTTGTATTTATTTCAATCCCACTTTCATCAATTTCATCATCAAGATCTAGAAACTCTGAATTCTTAGAACGCCTTCTAGGTAAAGGAAGATAATCTTCAGATTCATCAACATTCATATTGCAAAACAAAGATTTAATGGGGGACACATCAATAACTTTTAGATCTTCATCTTGATTTTCATAGGTATTTGGTTTAGCGGCCATCTTATTGACTAAGGTAGCTTGCATATCTGAAATTTCAGCGGTCATCTTTTCAAGACGAGCAATTTGAGCCCTTATACCATCAAATTCTTTAGACATATCATCGAGTTCTTTATTCATAAAGCTCATAAAACTTTTTTGTTCCGTAAGTTCGTTTCTAAAGAAATTATTGTGCTCAGATTGTAAAACCATAAACTTTCTAACATTGCTTTCGGTCTCCTCTAGCCTTTTAAGGTGAAGGTCACCAAATCTAGGTAGAGCCATCGCAACAAAAAGACAAACTAACACAAAAGCAAGCAGGAAGGAAAACGGGAAAGAGAGGAGGAGATTGGGAAAGAGAGGGAAAATAAAACGGCAATGGTGAAGTGGGGAGAGGAAAACGAGAGGCAAATGGCAAATAATGTAATGCGAGAGATAGGGATTGCGATGGGTACTTGGTATGGTTGACTTGCTTGCGTGAGCCTCCCCGGCAACGGCGCCAGAAATTCTTCTTGCTACCTCTTGAGCATTGCGTTGGATTTCCCCGAAGAGGAGAGGATGATGCAGTAAAGTAGCGTAAGTATTTCCCTCAGTTTTTGAGAACCAAGGTATCAATCCAGTAGGAGACCACGCACAACTCCCTCGTACCTACACAAAATGATAGCAACTCGCAACCAACGCTTAGGGGTTGTCAATCCCTTCACAGTCACTTACGAGAGTGAGATCTGATAGAGATAATATTTTTGGTATTTTTGATAGATAGATGCAAAGTAAAAAGTAAAAGGCAAAGTAAAACAAAGCAAGTAAATAAAGTGATATAGATTGATATGATGAGAATAGACCCGGGGGCCATAGGTTTCACTAGTGGCTTCTCTCAAGAGCATAAGTATTCTACGGTGGGTGAACAAATTACTGTTGAGCAATTGACAAAATTGAGCATAGTTACGAGTATATCTAGGCGATGATCATGTATATAGGCATCACGTCCAAAACAAGTAGATCGAAACGATTCTGCATCTACTACTATTACTCCACTCACCGACTGCTATCCAGCATGCATCTGGAGTATTAAGTAAAAACAGAGTAACGCCTTAAGCAAGATGACATGATGTAGAGGGATAAATTCATGCAATATGATAAAAAAAACATCTTGTTATCCTCGATGGCAACAATACAATACGTGCCTTGCAACTCTTTCTGTCACTGAGTAAGGACACCGCAAGATTGAACACAAAGCTAAGCACTTCTCCCATTGCAAGAACTACCAATCTAGTTGGCCAAACCAAAAAGATAATTCGAAGAAACTTGCAAAGATAACTCAATCATACATAAAAGAATTCAGAGAAGAATCAAATATTTTCCATAGATAATACTGGATCATAAACCCACAATTCATCGGTCTCAACAAACACACCGCAAAAAGAAGATTACATCGAATAGATCTCCACGAGAGAGGGGGAGAACATTGTATTGAGATCCAAAAAGAGAGAAGAAGCCATCTAGCTACTAGCTATGGACCCGAAGGTCTGAAGTAAACTACTCACACTTCATCGGAGGGGCTATGGTGATGATGTAGAAGCCCTCCGTGGTGGATGCCCCCTCCGGCGGAGCTCCGGAACAAGTCCCAAGATGGGATCTCGTGGATACAGAAGGTTGCGGCGGTGGAATTAGGTTTTTGGCTCCTGTTCTGATCGTTCGGGGATACGTAGGTATATATAGGAGGAAGGAGTACATCGGTGGAGCTCCGAGGGGCCCACGAGGTAGGGGGCGCGCCTAGGGGGCGCGCCCTCCACCCTCGTGACCTCCTCGGAAACTTCTTGGAGTAGGGTCCAAGTCTCCTGGATCACGTTCGGTTGGAAAATCACGATCTCGAAGGTTTCATTCCGTATGGACTCCGTTTGATATTCTGTTTCTTCGAAATACTGAAAAAGGCAAAAAACAGCAATTCTGGGTTGGGCCTCCGGTTAATAGGTTACTCCCAAAAGTAATATAAAAATGGAAAATAAAGCCCAATATAGTCCAAAACAGTAGATAAAGTAGCATGGAGCAATCAAAAATTATAGATACGTTGGAGACGTATCAGTACATGCTATGTGCGCGCCTCTACTACGACACGTGCGCGCCTCTACATTGACCAGTATATATGTACGTACACGTTCACGACCAGAATGACAACGCTATGTACGCTTCGACCAGGTGGGTCCCGACTGTCAGGCACTTCCTTGCGTGCGAAGATGTAGCTGGTGGGTCCCAGCAGTCAGGGGGGCGAATCGTTTTTTTCGGACGCACTTCCTTGCGTGCGAAGATGTAGCTGGTGGGTCCCAGCAGTCAGGGGGCCGAATCATTTTTTTGCCCGGATGCACTTCCTTGCGTGCGAAGATGTAGCTAGTGGGTCCCAGCAGTCAGGGGGGAAACGTTTTTTCGTGAAATACGGTGGCCCGTCCGATGGGTCCCTACAGTCAGGTGGAGGAACAATTATTTTCCGCGTAATAAGGAGGCACTTCCTTGCTGCGACCGTGGACCCAGCTGTCAGCCTCTCCACGTACAGTCTATGTCTGATGGAAGTCGTTCCTTGACCATGTTGACCACGCCGCGCCGAGAGCACCAGGGCGGTGTACGACGGCGAGGCCTAGGAAGGGGACGACGCGGAGCCGGGGAAGACGCGACAGTGGAAGCCCGCGCGGAGAGGAGTACGAGGGTTCACCGGTTCGGCTGCGGTGTGAGGCTGCCATCGCCGCAGAATAACAGGGGATGTGGGTGAGTAGAGGGATGCACTGGCCAGCGGTAGGAGTAGTAGGGGGCGCTAAGGCCTGTGCGGCAGCACAGCCGGCCATGGGAGGCGGGAGCAAGCGGTCCCGCCGGCGCTGCTTTGGCGGCCGGAGCAAGAAGATCAGAGATTGAAGAAACACGACGGCCGTTGGATTAACATCCAACGGACGTCTGCTAGAATCATTTGTTGACGTATATAATAACTAAAAAAATCTTGCATATGTGTCAACTAAACAGGCCCACAAGTCAGACCACTCCTTCTTTTTGCTACTAATTTATATATATAGCTCATGGCAACTTCTTATGCAATTTATTGCAGTCGTTGTTTTGGTTGGCCAGGGCCAATTTCGCATATTTCTATGGGTTCCAAACTATTTTTAATACCGAAATGTCGAGCCAGATTTAAAGTACTTTGAAGATATATTTAAATTAGGTAATGCCCAGTGAAATAGGAATCTGAAAATGTGAAAAAAATATATAAATAATTGCCAATTTGTCATCTGTTTTTTATTTACAACCCATTTCATATTACTTTCAAGATTTGCAGGCGTCCTGAAAGAGTTGCAGCCCATCAGGGCGTAGAAAAATAAGTAGGCATGGATTGGGTATTCTTCAGAAAAAATAAACTTGGCTCGTTTTTACAAAGAAAAAATAGCTGGGCTGGTCACATGGTGAACATAAAATATAAGCCTGGGCTAGACGGGCCACAGCCCAGTTCAAACCCTGCTCCGTCTCAAGAATAACAAAAAAAATACTGCTCGAGCAGCTACGTCCCAGGTGTCAGCCGATCTTGTGCTGTTCTCTTGTCTATTGACAATATACGCTCACAATGACATGGGTCCCAGATGTCAGGAAAACACTAGGAGGAAGCATTTTATTTTTCTATACACTGACGTGGTGGGCCCCTACTGTCATCCTATCCACGTACTTCTACCGATTCCTTTTGTTTGTTGATCATGTTGACAACGCGAGAGGGCGGCGCCACGGCGAGCGCACCAAACCGCGTGGAGGATGTCAGTGTTAACGATTTAGGAGACGGTGGGGTGGCGATGTGTGCGCTGAGGCGCAGCCAACCATGGGAGGCGGAAGCAGGCGGCCCCGCCAGCGCTGGTTTAGTTTTGGCAGCTGGAGGAAGACAGGACTGAAGAAACATGACAGACTGTAAAAGCAGCAGGAGTACTTAACAACCTTAACTGAAACCAGCAGGGGCACTTAACAACCAAAGCTGAAAGCAGTATGAGTACTTATACATGTTCAACCGTACAAAGCACGCCTCGAACAGTGCTACTTTGCCTACAGTTAACCAAGTGTGAGGCCGCCAAGCCCCAGGACCGCCACCCCGCGCATCCACAACCTTCTGAAAGCGGCTTCATCTCGCAATGTGGTCAATAAATAGGATATTCGCTTTAGAGCCATGGAAAAGCATGAACATAATCTTCTGTCCTATTCTCCAAGATGGACGGGCCTTCATTATTTGAGACCACCCATGAATAAGTATCTTTTCACCTCCAAGGGGAATTGAGTAGGTCAACATAAACATCATGTTGTGACCAAGCGCAAGTCTGACCCGACCATGGTCAGGCATCTGTATAGGAACAATAGAACTGGGCAGTTCCTGTTTCAAGAAGATTACAGCTGTAAAACTGTGTATAAGCAATAGTTTATGAACAACATATATAACAGAAAACAGCTTGTACCATAAGTTTGTCGACACAGTTGGACCTGTTCAACGAGTGCAACAGTGGCACACATATCCCACGTGGCCTTCCACCATTGAAACGCCCCACAAGGACCTCAAGAAGATCAATAAAGTGTAAGAACTTGTGGATGTCGATCCATTCAACTCTAGTGCCATCAGTAACAGCCGAGTTATTATAGAGTAACAAACGAGCAGACTGCTTAACTCTGAAAAAACCTACATGTGCCACCAATTATAAGAAAATATTACTTAGAAGTAGCATCTTCGTGAGAGATTCGTTGCTACTTCTAAAGTTAAATTGTGATTAGTTAGACAGAATAGGTGGATTAAGAAGTAATCGAGGCAACAAGCAAGAACCAGATACAAAACTAACATGGATGAACAATTGGAACGACATCGGGGTGGAAGATTGCAGTGAAGATGAGACCAGGTTCTGCTATTTCCATCAACACTCATGCGCCAAGTTTCAGTCTGTAACACTGGAGAAAGTTTATCCAAGTTCGGCCATAAAAAAGCAGCGATCTTCTTGGTTCATGAACCCAACTCGGAACTTATATCCATGGCTTGTCTTCACTGTGACCATTAAACTAGTTTATTCAGCTATGGCAAGGCCGAGCATCTTGAGTACATGTGTTCTGGCAGAGCAAATAATACACTGCAGGAAAAATAATATGAGAACACGGCATGTTCAAAAAAAACCACCCTCCCGGATAGAAAAGAGGATTCTAGGAACATACTGTGTGTGTTTCAAAATGTTGTGTTAGGATGAGAAGGAACAAGTGTGGCCTCTCGCCGAGGGCGCGGAAACCTGTAGGGTCCTTGCACTTTGGGCACTGCAAATGAAAAACACTAGATTCAGTAGGAAGAAAAATGCATCAACGGCGGCGGTGCCATCCTAGGATTACCTGCGACCAAGGGACTTGGATTTATCGGGGATGGATGAAGAATTCGTACCTGGTTCTCCATCAGTAAACCCTATGCAATCGCCGAGAGGGGGTTTTCTCTGAACAAGCAGGCGAGGGAGAAGGGGACTCAGGCCCAGTGAAATATTGCCGCTTTGTCCGTCCAGCTTACTGCTAAAGCCGGAAATGGGGGGGTTGTGATTTGACGGCTCATTGGGCATTACTGCGGCGCTACGAGCGGGGTGTGTCTACCATGCAGTTGTGCACTCTAATTTGTGCATATGGCACGTGGACCCCGTTGCCGGTTGCCCCACATATCAGCGAAAGGAAGTAGAAAGACAGGAGTAACTAGTTACACATAAATATATTTTTTGACAGAGATACACCCTCTGTAAAGAAATATACAAATCTTTTATATCACAACTTTATACATAAGAAAAATCAAGGGGAATATATATAACATATATCTCTACTCTTATAAAAAACAAAGTTGGTGATGATGGTGTGCCTGCCATCCTGCAATATAAGCCGTCCGATTTATATCTGACGGATAGGAAGGAAAAAATGGAAAATTTGCAAAAAGATACCCACACTGACTCAACATTTGCAAATAAGGCCTTCCCTCGTTCATCCTTTTCTCCCACAAGATAAACTACTCATACAAAAGCATCTTGATGTTCCGTGCAACGCATGGGCATCTTGCTAGTAATTATAAAAAATAGAGTTGTTTTTAACATAGTATAGACGAGTTGGTGATGATGGTGTGCCTGCCATCCTGCAATATAGGCTGTCCGATTTATATCTGACCGATAGGAAGGATACTATGGCAATTTTGCAAAAAGGTACCCATACACCTCTCCACATTTGCAAATAAGGCCTTCCCTCATTCATCCTTTTCTCTCACAAGATAAAATACGCATACAAATGCATCTTGATGTTACGTGCAACGCACGGGCATTATGGGACTTCAGCTTTTTCTATGGGGGGTCAGCTGAGAATATAATACTCAGGCAGGCTCACGGTTCTGGACTTTGGGCCGCAGGCCCACCCTGCATGTTTGGGGCCCATGTGTTCTACCTCAGCGCTTTTCATATTGCAAGTGATCGGTACGGTGCTGGTTTTAGATGCTGTCGCAAGGCGAATACACAAAATTGAATAAAGCACGGCAGCTGTTGGAATAAAATCGAAAGACAGTTCCTAACCAGCAATCAGAGTTGAAATTCTATCAACGATATACTTATGCACACAGGACACTTGTTTCACCATGCCAGATTATTACATCAAATTCTCTCGGAGGATAGATCAGTTCGGCAGTTGCGTGCTGCTACTGAAGAATTTCAAAGTTGATTTGGACTAGCTCTCCTTGCCGAGAAAGTTCGATTTTGACATCATCCCCTACCGCAAGATATGATTTAGATTTGAACCTTGACCATCCTTTAGCATCAACCATCATGCGACCATCCTTTGTACTTACGGTATATTGAGCAGGTTCATTCACACCAAGGCTGCCCATGGTAAGAGAAACTTGTCCGCGATCGCCCGGATTGTTGAACGACTCCCTCGTTGCTCTAGGAATTCTCTCTTTGAAAACAAGAAGACATACCCAAACAGTTAGATCAACATAGTGAATCATGTGAAACAACATGAAAAGAAAAAAGAATGGAGCACTTGGGCGGCCAATGCTTACCAAGAAGGTGGACATGTCGGTTTTCGTAAGGACTTTGGTATATGAAGTGCGAATTGCAGCCCAGTCTGTTGCCGGTGCAACTGCACGGGCCGGAGTAGATGCAAGTGCAAGTGTTGGTGCAGGTGCCGAAGCCGCTGCTGCTGCTGGAGATGGTGCTCCTTGTAGAGATGGTGCCGGTGTCGGAGCAGGTGCCGGTGTCGATGCTCGATCCTCCGGTAGATCAGACTGATCCGCTGACACGGTCGGTGCCCAATCCTCAGCTGGATCAGACTAAGTTGCTGCCTCTGTCAGTGCTAGAGCAACTGCCAGTGCTCGATCCATTGCTGAAGGTGGTACCGTTGTGCGAGACAGCAGTGATCGTGTCTGGTCTACTATGATCAGCTTTCTAAATTGACTAGGATCCGTGACCTTGATCCAATCTTTTTCTTCATTTCTTCTAAACACGAGAAGGACTAATTGTGGCATTTTTGTTAAACCAAACTGTAGTTCATCATAGGGATTCACCTTGTACTCAGATAACAGACTGATCCAATTTTTTCCAGTAATATAAGTGATGGACAGTGCCTTCATTACTGACACGACATAATAAGTCAAACCTGCAAAAATAGCCATCGTAGAGCAAACCAAACGGTTTATTCTATGATGAATGTCACATGGCAAAACCTGCATCATAAAATTGCAGGAAAAGAAAGAAAACATGACATTAAATCAATAAGATTTAGATAGTAAATCAATAATATTTACTTGATGTGACACGAGTGAATCCTTACCAGGAAATCACTATGTTGAAGTACTAAACAGAAGATTGATCGTCCAACTATGGCTGGCATGCAGGGGGCCCTCCTACTCCCACAAGCAGGACAGTCCAAAGGTCGTGACAAATCATATGGACCGAACATCCATGGGACTGGAAATCCTGGTGGGTGCGATAAACCCTGCAATGCATACAGATATTGGAGTGTAACCATAATTGATAAACCGTCCTCACAAAAAAGATGATCTGGATACTTCAAAATATACAGACTGAATTGAGTGGACAGACATCAACATAGACCATTCTCAGGACTGACCACACACCAAAAGCGGCAGTACTAATAAACAATACAGGGTTCACAAACACAAATCAAGTACTGAACAATAGTACTTACTACAGACAAGCAAAGTTGCACTAATTAAACTCTGCAGACTATTTCTTGCCACCGACCTACGGGATGAACCCCGCATAACTGACTAGGCCATGGACTTCGTGAGAGATGTCTACATGCACCATCACCATCTTCTCAACCTTGGAGAACCTAACAGAGTGGTCTTTCCACTCATAAACATGATGGTGAAGACAGGCCGCATCAGATTTGTTGGGAAGCTTTACAAGAACCACACCCTTCGTAATCGAAGGCACAGCCAGGAAATTGTTGTGGTCAAGTACAGCCTCGAGAACACGCCTGACAACAATGCTACAGGAAAACACTAGTTCAGGACATGTGGCGACAAGGACACAGCAGCTGGATAGTTTAGCAGTAGAACTCATCTCCAGGTCTTCCAGTTCACATGGCATGACTTTGAGAACTTCATCTCCACCGTGGACCTCGTTCTAATTTAAACAAAAGCCATATTTTATTACTACCTCCGTTCAGAAATATAAGATGATTTTCGATATTATACTCCATATATGACTACATATACGCACAGAAATGAGTGAACAAAGACACTAGAACATGTCTTCAAAGGCATGAGAGCAGAGGGATTACTTGCAATATCCATAACACAAGTTACTGAGGAAAATATAACCTCTTCAAAGGTAGCATTGATGTTCATAAAGTACTCCCTCCGTCCCAAAATTCTTGTCTTAGATTTGCCTAGATACGGATGTATCAAGTCACATTTTAGTATTTTGTCTAGATACGGATGTATCAAGTCACATTTTAGTATTAGATACATCTGTATCTAGAAAAATCTAAGACAAGAAATTTGGAACAGAGGGAGTAGTTGAAAGTAATCTATAAGAAATTAGTGTCAACCTCTCGCATGTTTTGGTCAAAAGAGGAATTTAGAACCGTCATTTGGCACACTAAAATCACATGCAAGATCACCCAGAAAGTTGTACTACCAGTACTAGTACTGCATGTTAGATGAAAAAACACGATCAAGATCGAGAAAAAGATCGTCAACAAGAGACATTACCTGGACTTGCTTAATGAGGGATCCCGTAGAGGGGGGCTTGGACAGGGCAATGGCTTTGAGCTTGTCTGCGGTAGTCTCGGCGGGGTGCTTGCGCTTCTTTGTACCATGAGCCTCGACGGTTTTGGCCAGAGCCATAGGCATCACGTCGGTCGGTGCTCCAGCGTCCATCCAAGAGAGGAAGCTGAGAGAGAAGAGTGAAAGGAGGAACGAGATGAGGGAGAAGCGAAGCGAGTGGGGGTTTTCTTCAAGAGAGGAAGCTGAGAGAGAAGAGTGAAATGATGGTTGCTTCGTCCGTCCAACTTACTGCTGGAAAGGAGGGGGTTTTGTGATTTGACGGCTCATTGGGCATTACTGCGGTGCTTCGATCGAGGTAGTCTACCGTCACTCTACTACGGAGTAATTTAGTGCATGGCTGGTGGACCCAGGTGTTGGCTATCCCACACGTCAGCAAAAGTGAGTAATTTAGCGCATGGCTGGAGGAGGATCTGCATGGTAGATCGTGTCCACTGTTTTTCTGAAGAAAAAAATGATTACAGCAAGCGTTTCCACTCTTACGACGGAGGAGTGCGAAACACGGCAGCCACTTGAACATACACAGTGCTCCTACTACTAGGCATGTGCAGTGGTTCATACGTCAGGACTAGACAATGTTGTTGCTAGTGTAGTAAGATATGACGATAACAAATGATGTTGTGCGCATGTCAACTACTCCTATATGTAACATAGTACCGCTTTTTTGACTGTCCAGTCGAGAATGAACGGTGAGATCAATGTTAACAGAAGTAGGTCTACAACGCACAGAGAGTACGGTGCTATAGTACTCCACGAAACATGAACCATATGAAGCACGAATAGTGTTAGGCAGGGTGTATGAAGGGGAATTCCGTATGAAGGGTGCACGAGATGGGAGCAAAAGTTCCCTTCTCGACCCACTTTTGGGTGTTTGGCAGAGTGCATGAAGGGTACATGAGTCCACACTAGTAGGTTAACAAAAATACACGAAGAGGAAACAACTATATTGAGATGAGAATGCAACCAAACACACCCACACGCTTTGTGCTACAGTGACTGATCTGCATCGTCTGAGTTTGATCCAACGGTCATGTTGCACCGAGACATGGACATGCCCATGCAGAGGGCGCCTAAACACCACCGAAGTCCCTCTGCTTCTCGAGGTGCACGACGTTGGTGATGCAGGGTGCAACCGCCTGCAGAGCCCGCTCCCGGTCCACGGGAGTCAGCTCGTCAAAGACGGCGTCCAGTGGCACGAATGGATTCCGGTGACGGAGCCCTGAAAGGATTCGCCCGGCAACAGCGACGGCAGCCTGCAACCCCTCCTTGTCCAGCTCAGCCCCCACCATCGCGTAGAGACGGCTCAGCTCCTCGGAGATATAGGTGAAGAAGGAGACTAGGTCAGGAAGCTGCAGCTCATTGAAGTCAACCGGGTGGTCGAATAGGTTTAGCCCGACAGCCGGCATCGTCGCGCTGGCACGACCGTAGGCATCGCGCAGCCGCAACACGTGCTTGGCAACTTGGTTCACCAAGTGGCTAAGGCGATCCTGGACCTCGTCACGATCGGCCCGCTAGCGCTCCAGTCGGCTCCCCTGATGGCCTATCGTATCTCCTGCTTTCTGCAGCAACGCCGTTGATGCCTCGAGCATCTTTGTGGTGGACGCCTGCCGCTTTTGAAGCTCCGTGAACTCCCGCACATAACGGAGGAGCATGGCACTCCTCTCCTCCTTGAGCTCACGGAGCTCCACGTCCTTGGCCCTGAGATCTGCATCCTTGGCATGGAGCTCCTGAGTCAGGCGCCTCACCTCGGACTCCGTGATCTGCTGCGCCGCCATGGCACCAGGTAGAAGCAATGGGGAGAGGAAGCAAAGGGGGTGTCGGTGTCAAAACCGACGGATCTCGGGTAGGGGGTCCCGAACTGTGCGTCTAGGCGGATGGTAACAGGAGACAAGGGACACGATGTTTTACCCAGGTTTGGGCCCTCTTGATGGAGGTAAAACCCTACGTCCTGCTTGATTAATATTGATGATGTGTGTTACAAGAGTGGATCTACCACGAGATCAAGGAGGCTAAACCCTAGAAGCTAGCCTATGGTATGATTGTTGTTCGTCCTATGGACTAAAGCCATCCGGTTTATATAGACACCGGAGAGAGCTAGGGTTACACAGAGTCGGTTACAATGGTAGGAGATCTACATATCCGTATCGCCAAGCTTGCCTTCCACGCCAAGGAAAGTCCCATCCGGACACAGGACGAAGTCTTCAATCTTGTATCTTCATAGTCCTGGAGTCCGGCCGATCATGATAGTTCGGCTATCCGGACAACCCCTAGCCCGGAACTCCCTCAGTAGCCCCTGAACCAGGCTTCAATGACGATGAGTCCGGCGCGCATGTTGTCTTCGGCATTGCAAGGCGGGTTCTTCCTCCGAATAATTTATAGAAGATTGTGAACACCAGGATAGTGTCCGGCTCTGCAAAAATAAATTCCACGTACCACCGTAGAGAGAATAATATTACACAAGTTCAATCTGCTGACGTATTTTGTGGCGTGACGTCACTCCATTACCAAGCCTTTACTCGAATTGTTTTTATTGTATCACCTCAGTGCATTTAGCGAGGCGGTTTCCTTGGCACGTCTTGTCGAAGCAGAGATCGTGTTCCCCTTATTCTGGGATTCCCATCAATACGGACGTGGGTAACCCAACCGCGCCATTGATTGTGACGCTTGGGAGATAAGCAAGTTTTACCAGGCCGGTGGGGACACATGTTTTTGTCCGCCCATATAAGGGGATAAAGATCCAACCCTTTTACCTGCGCCTTCTTCCTCCTTGGCTTATCCATCTCTGCGAACTCGAGCTCCAGCGCCCAAGTCCGCACTTCTCACCTCAACCTTCTCCAACTATGTCCGGAGCAGGAGGCAAGTGGATGGCCTCCTCCATCACGGAGGGGCAGATCCAGAAGCTGCGCGACGCCGGATATTTGTCCAGCGACATCGCGCACCGGCTCCCTGATGAGGGAGAGCTCATCCCCACCCCCAGGCCCCATGAGAGGGTAGTATTTCTTCCCCATTTCCTCCGTGGACTGGGCTTCCCACTTCATCCCTTTGTCCGGGGGCTCATGTTCTACTACGACCTAGATTTCCATGATCTGGCCCCGAATTTCATCCTCAACATCTCGGCGTTTATTGTCGTGTGCGAGGCCTTCCTCTGCATCCAGCCCCACTTCGGCTTGTGGCTCAAGACATTCAGTGTCAAGCCGAAGGTTGTGAAGGGCAGCCAAGCGGAGTGTGGAGGCGCCATGGTGGGCAGGATGTCCCACGTTACGTGGCTGGAGGGCACTTTTGTGGAAACCATCAAAGGGTGGCAATCGGGGTGGTTCTACATCACCGAGCCGCATTACCCTGATTGGGCAGCGGCCCCCGAATTCAGATCCGGCATCCCTACACGGCTCACCTCCTGGAAAGAGAGTGGCCGGATCTGGGGCAATTCGGAGGAGCTGATCGGACTCCAAGCCTGCATCCAAAAGCTGGTGGACAAGAAGCTCAAGCTTGTCAACGTAGTCCAGGTCATGCTCATCCGCCAGATTCTCCCATGCCAACGACGGGGCTTCAACATGTGGGAGTTCGATCCGGCGCAGCACCAGACCCTGAGCGGGCTCTTCGACACTACGTACGAAGATGTCTGGATGGTGCTGTTCAAAGGCGCCGAGGCTCCCGCATCCGCTACCGAAGATCGCGGATTCCGCTCGCAGCGTCCAGCTGACGAGGTAAGTGATTTTGCCATTTGGTTTCCATAGTTTGACTCTATGCGGGATCTAAACTCCCTTTACCTTTGACAGGACTAGCTGGCGAAGGCCGAACGGACTATCTATCTGGCCCCATTACCAGAGGACCCAGCGGACGCCCGCCTAACGGGGCTGCTGGCTCCAGCACCCCACGTGGTTCCAGAGAAGAAGGCCAAGAAGAAGGCCACGGGGACTCGGAAGAGTTCCCGTTTTCAGGTGCTATCGGATGATGAATCCAAGGCCGACTCCTCCCACCAAGGCGAGGAGGAGAAGAAGAAAGCCTCTCCCCCAGCGGGGGGAGGGAAGAAAAGGAAGGCCTGCCCAACAAGGGAGGCCGAAGGGTCCAAGAAGGGAAAAACTCTTCCCCCGGACTGCTCCTCCAACACCAGTGACGATGCTGAGGACTGGCCTCCAAGGGCCAAGCCCCTGGCGAGATCGTAAGTATCTGGACTCCCGAATAATTTCAAGGTTTTTCTTTTCCGCCACATAATGTCTTTCTAATGCCGCATACAACCCTGCAGTCCGCCTAAGGATGATCTTCCCGCTTCGTCGAGCGGGTCCTTAGGTGCGTCGGATATGGATTCTCTTCCGATGGCCTCCACCCCCCGTGATGCGAATGACGCCGAGGTGGGATCCCAGGAAGGGACCCACCAGGAGGAGGAGGCCCCGGGGGTGTCGCAGGACAACCTCCCGGACTTTGCACCGGACTCGGCCCCGGAACCCACAGTGGCTCCGGAGTCCGGCGGGCGACCCCTTCGTAAGAAGGGCAAGACTATGACGCTGGCAGCCTCCGTCCAACCGGAGGCGCCGGATAACTTGCTGGAGGCGCTCAACGGCGCCTCCATCAAAGAGGAACACTGCACTGTTATGAGTGCGGTGATTCAAAAGGTTCAACTCGCCAAGAGTGGGCTGACCGAAGCCTGCAGCAGCCTTCTAACAGGCTTTGAGGTAAGAATTTCAATATGTATAAAATGGTACCGCATAGACAGTAGCCCCTGATGCTCGGTTCGGTGTTCGGAAAGAAAAGCCGGACTGAGGATCTAAAAAGATATACGCAGGAGTCATAATAAATATGTCAATATGGGATTGCAGGTTGCGCTGCTGACCTCTGCCGCACTGACTGCAGAGGTCAATACATTGAAGGAAAGCCTCGAGTGGTCCGAGAACAAGCTCGGCCGTGCCAAGAAGCAGCTCGAGGACAAGGAAGGTGAGTAACACCTTACTAAAATTGTACCTTACAGAAAAGGATTTTGGTTGCGAAAAGAATGACAAGGATAACGTGGATATTGCAGGGGCCACTAACAAGGTGGCGACCCTGAAAGAGGCGGTGGCCACGACTGAACGCAATGCGGCCGTGGAGCGCACCGAGCGAGAGAAGCAGGAGGCGCGGGTGGCAGAGGTACAGCAAGAGCTCTAGGATCTCGTGAAAAAACATGAGAGCCTCGAGCGTGACTCGAAGACTCGAGAGTCTGAGCTTGCAACGGCTCTTGAGAGTGCCAAAGCCGCTAAGGCCGAAGCCTACAAGGCCCTCCAGGAGATTGAGGCGATGAAGAAAATAGCAGCGGGTAAGGCATTTTTCATGCAAAGTAAGCATGTGAGTGTTAATTACATGTTGCTTACCCGAATTCGGAGCTCTCCAGGAGCGTTCACAGATCTTCCTCGCAGCATGTCCGATGCTGCTGCATTCTACCGGGCCAAGGAGGGGAGCTCGACGGAGAAGGTCTTCTGGTCTCAGTATGCTGAGGTTGGACATCCGGTGCCCCTTAGCGACCAGCTGAAGCAGCTGGTCGAGCTCCACAAGGCGGCCGAACAGGCCATGAAGGGCCTCATAGTTCGGCTGTGGCCTAAGGAGGCCATGCCTGGGAGCTACTTCGGCCTGGTGCGGCGGCTGGTGGATGCGTGCCCGTGGGTTGAAGTCATCAAGCACTCCGCCTGTATTGAGGGTGCCCGTCGAGCCCTTGCCCGCACAAAGGTGCACTGGGGCAAGATGGATGCCCAGAAGCTTGTGACGGACCCACCACCAGAGGGCAAGGAGCATCGCACGCCCAAGATGTATTATAAGAGTGTGCTGAAGGGCGCCCGCACTATTGCGGGGGAGTGCTCCAAAGATGTAATTTTTTAGTAGACTCGCATTTTGTTATCCTATGAGCTAAAAACTTAGTTCATATGCACTAAGCAACGCTTGTTAATTTAAAATATTACCTTCTGTGCGGCTGTTTATCAAATCTGAGAGATGGCAAGTCGTCGGCTTCAGCCCCCATGCCACGAGTGCTGGGGTGTTCGGGATAAACTTGAGCACTCTTGTTCCCATTTTTGGGTCTATCTAGGGAGGCGCTCAACACAGCGAACAAGGCAACCGGACTTATAATGCTTGAACACTCTCACTTAGCCATAGAATTCTATAATTTTAAATTTCGGCGAAGCCCTTACTCTTCGGAAGGCCGAATTTGGGGCGCTATCCACGCCTGGGCCGGACAAGATCCGGCTCCTCGCTCTAAGCGGCAAAAAACCTCTTCGAACAGCGACCGGCTCTCGCCTCATCATGACGGTCAGTTTTAGCTTTCTCCACTGAGGCGTTAACCCAGCTCAACTGGGGCGCAATCGCAGTGGTTCTCCCAGTGCTACCTTAGCCGATACAACGGAACGTAAGGTACCAAAACATGGGAGCCGGGCAAACCCAACTATTGACCCAAGACATGATTCGGAGCCGATGCATATAGTGCTATAAGTTCGGGGTGCCGCACTTGTGAAAGTGTTCGGACTTATCACACCATGATGCGGGAATCATAAGCCCCTGGTGTATTTTAGCCGTACCAAAGTGTACGGATGCAACATGCCGTAAATGAACATATGTATAAAAAGAAAATGCAATTATAAGCAAAAAGGTGCTGCATTGTTTTATTCAAGAAGTGATGCTGTGAATGCATAACGATACAAATAGTGCGGTAAGCAAAGGACGGGACTGTTAAACATGTCACCCTCCAGGGGTAGGCTGCGGAGTGGTGTATAAAACAGATTTAATGCTCGTAATGGAGACCACCTGGATATTCGTTGTAGACTTTATTCTTCCCTGGCTGTTGCATCGTGAGTTCGGCAGGTTTGCTGCCGGACAGGGCCTCTGACGAACGGAGTCCTGTGGGTTAAAAAAAGGAAAAAGAGAGAAAAAAAAAGGAACGACACACTTGAGAGCCCCTGGTGTGGTTGAGCCGCAGTCTGGGCATGTCGTGGTCGTGCCCCTCTCCCCATGCCCATGGTATCTTCAGAGCGTAATGGTGTATGCGAAGGACCTGTTTTGACGTTTTACAGGGGCTAGGGATGGGTCCGCACTACTACGCGTGCTCGGGACGTGCCAGGTGGTCTTGTTGTAGGTTACTCCAGGCGCGCTTAGCTATGTCCGTCCGCTTAACGGCCGGACTCGAGAATTGCCTTAAGAGGCTGCATTGTACTTCTGCCGCGAGAGTCGCTGTATGTTCCTCCGTTCGGAGAGAACGTTCAGTGTTTCCATTGACCGTGATGACTCCTCGAGGGCCTGGCATCTTGAGCTTGGGGTATGCGTAGTGCGGCACCGCGTTGAACTTTGCAAACGCGGTACGTCCGAGCAGGGCATGATAGCCGCTGCGGAACGGAACTATGTCGAAGATTAACTCCTCGCTTCAGAAGTTATCCAGGGATCCAAAGACCACTTCCAGTGTGACTGAGCCTATACAATTGGCTTCTACACCTGGTATGACGCCTTTAAAGGTCGTCTTGGTAGGTTTAATCCTTGAGGGGTCTATGCCCATTTTGCGCACTATATCCTGATAAAGCAGGTTCAGGCTGCTGCCGCCGTCCATCAGGACTCTGGTGAGGTGAAATCCATCGACGATTGGGGCTAGGACCAATGCGGCGAATCCGCCATGGCGGATGCTGGTGGGGTGATCCCTTCGGTCAAAAGTGACCGGGCAGGAGGACCATGGATTGAACTTCGGGGCAACTGGCTCCATCGCGTATACATCCCTGAGTGCACGCTTCCGCTCCCTTTTGGGTATGTGCGTTGCGTATATCATGTTCACCGTCCGCACCTGTGGGGGGAAACCCTTCTGTCCTCTATTGTTTGGCGACCGGGTCTCTTCCTCGTCATCGCTATGCAGCCCCTTGTCATTGTTTTCGGCAATTAACTTGCCTGCCTGCTTGAATACCCAACAGTCCCTATTGGTGTGGTTAGATGGCTTTTCGGGGGTGCCGTGTATCTGGCACAAGCGGTCGAGTATTCGGTCCAAATTGGACGGACCCGGAGCAGTTCTTTTGAATGGCTTTTTCCGCTGACCGGGTTTAAAGCCTTTGAATCCGGCATTAACTGTTGTATCCTCGCTATTGTCGCCGTTAATGCGCGTTTGGTTTTGTTACGACGCGACCTGCCACTACGGTCCTTGATGTCCGGACTGCCAGAATTTTTGCTGAGGTTGTTGCTGCGTGCTAGCCAGTTGTCCTCACCCGCGCAGAAGCGGGTCATGAGTGATGTGAGGGCTGCCATGGATTTCGGATTTTCCTGTCCCAGGTGCCAGAAAGCCACTCGTCGCGGATATTATGCTTGAAGGCCGCGAGGGCCTCCGCATCCGGACAGTCGACGATTTGGTTTTTCTTGGTTAAGAACCGTGTCCAGAATTGTCTGGCCGATTCGTCTAGCTGCTGAATTATGTGGCTTAGGTTATCAGCGTCTGGTGGTCGCACATACGTGCCTTGGAAGTTATCGAGGAATGCGGCTTCCAGGTCTTCCCAACTCCCAATTGACTCTGCTGGCAAGCTGTTAAGCTAATGACGGCTGGTCCTTTAAGCTTGAGGGGGAGATATTTGATGGCGTGAAGATCGTCAACGCGGGCCATGTGGATGTGAAGGAGATAGTATTCGATCCAAACCGCGGGGTCTGTTGTGTCATCGTAAGATTCAATATTCACGGGTTTAAACCCTTCGGGGATTTGATGATCCATTACCTCATCTGTGAAGCATAGTGGGTGTGCAGCGCCTCTGTACTGGGCGATATCACGACGGAGCTCAAAAGAGCTTTGTCTGTTTTGTTCGGCCCGGCCGGACTTACTGTGTCCGGCGCGACGGTTGTCGTCACGTACCGTGGGGCGCCCACACGATCCATAGATCGATCTTGATTGTCTTGCCTTATCCTCCAATATATCTCGCAAGTCCGGAGCGTTCCCCTGTGGCCTTGTGCTTTTCGAGCGATGCCGGGGTACGGGTCTAGTGAAGGGCCTAGAGGCCTCTCTGTCGCGACCACGGGGTGGTCGGTCAGCCGTATTGTCTCCTGGTGATGCGGGTTCATACGCTTCCTCCTCTAATCGGGGGAGCAGCTTGCCTTTAGGGTAGCTTTTGGAGGGGCGTTCGAGCTCATGCTCTTCGGCCGCGAGGACTTCAGTCCATCTGTCGGCTAGCAGATCTTGGTCAGCTCTAAGTTGTTGCTGCTTTTTCTTGAGGCTGTTCGCCGTGGCCATAAGCCTGCGTTTAAAACGCTCTTGTTCGACGGGATCCTCAGGCACGACGAATCCATCGTCGTCGAGGCTTGCTTCGTCTCCGGAGGGAGGCATATAATCTTCTACCTCTTCTTCTGCCGCTCTCTCATGAGGGTTGGCGTCTCCGTCCTCCTGTGCTGGATCTTGCTGGAGTGGGTTGTCTTCGGCACTGTCCGGTGTATTATTATCTCCGGTGCCGGAATCTTCATTCTTGCTGTGGCGGGATTTAGAGCGGCGCCGCTGACGTCGGCGCTTGGGCTGTTTCTTGGAGGGGTCATCCTCCACTGTTCCTTCGCCATTCCCTTCTTTTGGGATATCCACCATGTATATGTCATATGATGAGGTGGCTTTCTAGTGCCCGGTGGGCGCTGGTTGTTGGTCGTCCCCGGCATCATCGTCCATATCGTCGATGTCTTCGGAGTCGTAGTCTAGCATGTCGGTTAGATCGTCGACAGCGGCTACCAAGTGGGTGGTGGGTGGGCTTTGAATTTCTTCATCGTCCGCATCCCAACTGTCCTGACCGCAGTCCGGCCAGGGCTCTCCTGATAATGAGAGACACTTTAGCGAACTCAAGATGTCACCGAAAGGTGAGTGTTGAAAGATGTCCGCTGCGGTGAACTCCATGATCGGCGCCCAATCGGATTCGATCAGAGGGGGCGCGGGAGGTTCGGAGTCCGGCGAGGAGTCCGGCACCTCGGAGTCATGAGCTTTATGAGGGACAAGGTTAGTGTTCGGCTCTATCGCCGTAGAGGTTGCAGCCCCCGAGGCGGTATCTAGCCATCCGTCCTCGATCTACGCAGCCGGTTCCGAATTGAAGATCGGAGCGGGTTCGAGTGCGGCCTCCAGGGTACTGCCCGGCTGCAGAGCTAAATCATGCTCGCCGTGACAGTGCGGCACGCTCGGCTGTGGCTCGAATCCATCGAGGATTAAGTCCCCGCGGATGTCAGCCGTGAAGTTCAAACTTCCAAATCTGACCTAACGGCCAGGGGCGTAGCTTTCGATCTGCTCCAGATGGCCAAGCGAATTGGCCCGCAGTGCAAAGCCGCCGAATACAAAGATCTGTCCGGGGAGAAAGGTCTCACCCTGGACTACGTCGTTGATGATGGTCGAAGAATCCATCGAGCCTATCGGTGAAGACACAGAGGAACTCTCAATGAAAGCACCAATGTCGGTGTCAAAACCGGCGGATCTCGGGTAGCGGGTCCCGAACTGTGCGTCTAGGCGGATGGTAACAGGAGACAAGGGACACGATGTTTTACCCAGGTTTGGGCCCTCTTGATGGAGGTAAAACCCTACGTCTTGCTTGATTAATATTGATGATGTGTGTTACAAGAGTAGATCTACCATGAGATCAAGGAGGCTAAACCCTAGAAGCTAGCCTATGGTATGATTGTTGCTCGTCCTATGGACTAAAGCCATCCGGTTTATATAGACACCGGATAGAGCTAGGGTTACACAGAGTCAGTTACAATGGTAGGAGATCTACATATCCGTATCGCCAAGCTTGCCTTCCACGCCAAGGAAAGTCCCATCCGGACACGGGACGAAGTCTTCAATCTTGTATCTTCATAGTCTTGGAGTCCGGCCGATCATGATAGTTCGGCTATCCGGACACCCCCTAGTCCGGAACTCCCTCAGGGGGCGAAACGGCTGAAAGGCAATGCAATCTATGGGAAGGCGGAGGGAGCCAGTCGAGGAGCGGGGAATCTTTTGGTTTTCACCAGGTAAAACACCAGTCGATGACTTCTCACATCACGGAGCAGTGGGTTTTACAGGCAGAGTCATCGTGACTAATTGTTGTCGCGCCCGCTCCCGTCAATCAAAAAATTAAAAATCCAGTCGCGCCTGCTCCCGTCAATCAAAAAATTAAAAATCCTGCCGCACCCGAACACCAGAGCAACGCCGCGGTGGATATTTAAATTTACCTACCGACGAGTAGATAAAAAAGGGGTGAAAAAACAAATGTGGCGGCGGCCTAGCTAATCGATCGAACTAGCCCAACTAGCTAGCCACCGTGCTTCACTGATGTACTCGACGGGAAAGGTGGTCTTTCGTGATTTGACGACTCATTTACTTGCTTCGGCGCTACGACCGAGGAGGACCAAGAAAACGCGCGGTAGGGCATCCCACGTCAGGAAGAATATATGCGTGCACCACCCGGGAGGACCCCGAAACCACGCGGTAGGGTGTGCCACGTCTCGGCACGGAGGAAAAATGTGCGTGTAAAAATATACTCCCTCTGTCTAGGTGTGTAAGTCATCTTACGAAAATGAAATAATCCCAAAACACTTACGCGTGGTGCATTAACTTCTATCTCATTTCTTGTTTCTTGACATATCAACCAATAAGAGATGAGGGGTGTGCATGCTTTTAATGATTGAGACTACCAAACACGACATGCAGTGGTTAGTTCATTGCATGCAATTTTATTAATTAGCAAATAAACATTAAGGTCTCTCGTTCTCCCCTCCTCCTTGGTCACGGTGACTTACTCACCTAGACGGAGGGAGTACTGTATGAGACGTCCGTAGTAACTCTAGTAGTACCTATGGTTCGACCTCGGGACCCAGCCAGTCGGTCTAAAACACCCCACTAGCCACACAGCTTCATCATGCAAACGTGGCATGGAGGATAGATGTGGTTAGCTCCGTCTCGACCAGCCACAACGTCTCTTGTTCTAGGCAATTCTTCTATTTTCCAAGCTTTTTTTGTTGTTGTAATAACACCACGGCAAGCTAGCGCCGCTCTTCGTGTGTGCCCGTGCAAAGGTTAGACGATGGAGAGAAGAGAGATTGAGATCGCGGACCTGGGACCCACCAGTAAGTGAGACAACGGTCATGCTCGTGTTGACGAGGCACTCCCTCTACTCTACTCAACGTAATACTGTATAAAATCAAGTTATGGGACAAAGCCAACAACCGTTGTTGTTTCAGGCTATTGACTTACGCTTTTTAGTCCAGGTTGCCAGTTCGAATCTCCTCTTTCAGATTTAGTAGTTTTAGGTCCAAATTTGATTAATCACAAGTGGGACCCCTGTGTGTTGTTCCGATATTTCAGTGTAGGATGGTTTTTTTAACAAACATTTTGCGCGGTTAGACAAGTAAAGGCACGAGTTACATGTATTTTGCAAGTTTATGAACAAAAATGACAGCGGCATAGAATATCACATCCACCCCGCAGCTTAGATACCATGGTGATACGAGTTTTTACACCGTTGGAAGTGAGATCCAATGGCTTGGGAGTAGTCTTTGTAATTATGCGCAATTTCCAAACTCTCCAAAGGTTTTTTTGCAAATAAAACATTCAGGCCTCATGTGCGCCGCTGCATCTTCGATCCAACGGCTCCCCGTTGCTCATATTAGGTGCCCCAAGTGGCTTAATTACCCACTACGGTGATATGAGAATCTAGGTCGTCTGATCAGTGATCAGATGGCACATGTGTAGTACTTGTACTTTCTGCGCATTTCCCAAACTCTATCAGCCGTATATTGCAAAAACATTCAAACCTCCTACTGTGGGCCGTTAGATCTCAGTGAACTCGTATCACCATAGAATCTACGGTGCGGGAGCACCTCATATACTGTTGTGCGAGAAAACATAAGGTGCTATCGCAGCTTGGATTCTACGGTGATACGAGCTTCAAGGTCGTTTGATCTGAGATCCAATGGCATCTGAGCAGTCTTTGTGCTTGTAAGCAGTGGCCGAACTCTTTTGGGGCTTTTCTGCAAAAAACCATTCAAACCACCGAGGAGGTGTTGGGTCACAAATCCAACGGCTCCGAAGAGCTTGTATCTCCAAAGCATCTAAGGTGTGGTAGCACATGATATTCTTACATACAGGAGAATATGATGTCCTCCTTCATCTTAGATGCTACGGTGATACGAGCTTCGAGGTCGTTGGATATGGGATCCAAGGGCATCTGAGTAGTTTTTGTACAAATTGTGTGCAATTCTCAAACTAATCAAGGTTTCCTGTTAAATATTAAGACACATCATGTGAGCTGCTATATCTCAGATCTACAAGCTCCAAGCAACTCGTATCGGCATATAGCATCTAAGGTATGGGGGCACATGATATTCTCCCGGGGAGGACGGGTGGGGGTGCACAACCAATCGGTGGTTGGGAGGGTGGGGACAAATATAATCTAAACAACCCTAAACAGAGTTCCACAATTTTATCTAAGGTCGAGGGGTTGACCCCCGACAATCATAGCTCCGCCTAAACACAGCATTTGCATGTACTGTAGTACTAGACTTAATATTCATGTTTTAGTCTCATGTTCATTTTAAATATTGAACTGAGGACCATGCATGCCTTACATTTTACTCCATTTGTTCCTATAAATATTAGTTTTTTAAGAGATTTCAAATTGACTGGCACATACGGATGTATATAGACATATTTTAGAGTCTAGATTCACTCATTTTGCTCCGTATGTAGTCACTTGTTGAACTCTCTAAAAGACTAATATCTAGGAATAGAAGGAGTATTTTTGAATTCATGTAATACATGCATGGTTTGGAAAAATAGATGCACTATACTTATTGGATTGTTGTTGTGTTCGTGTGTGTGTCTCTGTGTGTGTGTGTGTGTGTGTGTGTGTGTGTGTGTGTGTGTGGTCATATGCTTGATACATACAAAGTTTTCTCACCTCCATATTGTTCATCTTTTAAATTTGAATTTGCATTGGAAAACTTACTAGGATACCATGAAATGTGAAATCCACGTTGAGATCACTATATCACAAACTCACTCTAATTCAACAACTCGTCATAAATCAATTACCACGTTCAGATTAGTATTTGCAAGGAAAATACAGGTATTGTAATACACATAGATTCGTTCGGCAATTTAAAAGGTTCCTTTCGTATTCTCGAATGGTAGGACCCAACGGCGTACCAGCCAGGCCTTGGCTCCTGTTGATCCTAAAAAAACCAGGCTCATGTCCTTCGGTGGCGTGCGCGGTATGCACATTAGGCAACCCCAACCAGTCGAGCCTCAGCGTTTCAAGTTGAAATATCTGGCGGCCAGAATTCTAGCCCTAGGAAATTCCCCTCATGTCCCCGGTCCATAGTGACTATCAATGAACAACGGAGGGATGCTTTAGTAACTAGACAACATTACCTACCGTGCCGAGCACGGTTCAATTCCCGCGGTCGCCGCTCGTCAAGGTCACTCGTCAACTGCATTGCCTAGTACTACTACTACTACTACTACACCAGGATGAGCACACAATTGATCCCGTTTGTTCCTGCCTAGTACTTGAGTTAATATATCAGGCAATGCACTGGTACAGAAGGATTATCCTTTTACTCTACATATATAACTTGTCTGAAGTCTAACTAAGCAAAATGTTTGACCAAATCATTTCTTAAGAAATACAACAGGACAGATGTACGACTTGAAAATTTATTGCATGATGCAGGTTATGATATTGTTTCGAATCCTGGATCTTAAATTTCGGAAAATCCAAAAGTGAGCATGAATTATTGAAACTGAGCATGGTCACGTGATATGCCACAAATATTACTTTGTAAGTTTTTTCTTCAATTTGAGACAAGCTGCTTATGACAAGTTGCACAAATGAAGAGCCAAGGTATTTTGGAACAAAGACCTGTCATGTTAAGGCGAACGTTTTCACTATTGAAACCGTGGGCGTTTCGTGCTGCCACGAGTCCCCGCTTCTCATCGGCAGGTGCCGCCCGAGCAAGCGTGTGATGAGTAGACGGGAGGCATGCGAGCAGATCGCTGCGCCGGCTGACAGGGAGGCGTGCGAGCAGATCGCTATGCAGGCTCACCGGGAGGCGAGCCCTTCCCAACTGCTCCCACTTTTAATGTCGTCGACGCCGCAGTTTAAAATCAACCCCGCACTACCAGGTATCGCTACAATCTTCTCTCTTCCTCTCCGATTCTCCAGTTGTCTACCTCCAACTAGCATGACCTAAACGTATGTCATGCCGCATCACGATGGTCTACCCTTAGTGTTCCAGTTTCCTGAGGAAGACACCCAGCCGGAGTCTCAAGAACATAAGGCGCTTTGGGACGAGCTTGAACTGGCCTTGCGGGAAGATGTCGCGCCTGTCCCCACTCCCGTTCCGGCTCCCGTCGCCCCGACTGCGCCAGCGCCCATCCCCGTGGCATTGATGGGCTGCGAGCCGCACATTGTTGCCGAACTTGATCCCACGGGGTCCCACGAGGTCCCCGCCGACTTTCACGCGCCCATGCACCTGCCAGCGCATGCGCCTGCGCATGCACTGACGCACACACCCGTGCTGGTGCCCGTGCACCAGCCAGTGCATGCGCCTGCGTGTGCACTGATGTGCGTGACCGTGCCGGTGCCCGTGCACACGAATGTCTCCGCCACGCCGTTGACAGCACATGTCCCCGTGCGGGTGCCAGTGCCCCCCTCAGCGGCATGGATGGCCGCCGTCGACTGCTTCCTTGCACCAACGACAATCGCCTCCTCCCGCCAGTTGACTCGCTCCGAAGTCCAGAACATTTTGGCCTTCCTTGAAGCTAGGCCAACGTCTAGGAGTACGCCAACAACCGGTG